>NW_027515099.1:0-94283 GCF_048772815.1 Callospermophilus lateralis | reverse complement strand
TTATTTTGTCAAGTTTCAAAGAGCTACTAGAAACCATGTTGGATGTAGAGTTCCAAATTTATCTATCTATATAGGAGAGAACAGAGGGAAAGCTAAATATAAAAAGTGCTACTGTAGACGAACGCTTCAACCTAGAAGAACAAAATTTGGTGAGCCAAGTGGGATTTGTGTACTGATCATTACCACCAATATCATCAAGATTGGGTGAAAAAATATTTGCTGTTATTTTGGAAACTCGTTATTTTTTAGAAGCTTGGCAACCCCTCTCAATGAAAGCGCTTTCCACAGTCTGTGCCTAGGGCTACTTGAAGATTAAACAAACCATAGAGACAAAACTGAGAACTCCTTTATTTTGTCATGTTTCAAAGAGCTACTACAATCCATGTTGGATTTAGAGTTCCAAATTCATCTCTCTGTATAGGAGAGAACAGAGAGAATCCTAAATATAAAAACTGCTACTGTAGACGAGCGCTTCAACCTAGAAGAACAAAACTTGGTGAGCCAAGTGGGATTTGTGTACTGATCATAACCACCAAGTATAATCAAGATTGGGTGAAAAAATATTTGCTGATGTTTCGGAAACTTGTAATTTCTTAGAAGCTTGGCAACCACTCTCAATGAAAGTGCTTTTCCACAGTCTGTGCCTAGGGCTACATGAAGAGGAAACAAACCATAGAGACAAAACTGAGAACTCCTTTATTTTGTCAAGTTTCATAGAGCTACTACAAACCATGTTGGATTTAGAGTTCCAAATTCATCTATCTATATAGGAGAGAACAGAGTGAAACCTAAATATAAAAACTGCTACTGTAGACGAACGCTTCAACCTAGAGGAACAAAATTTGGTGAGCCAAATGGGATTTGTGTACTGATCATTAGCAAAAAGTATCATCAAGATTGGGTGAAAAAATATTTGCTGGTATTTCGGAAACTCGTTATTTCTTAGAAGCTTGGCAACCCCTCTCAATGAAAGTGCTTTTCCACAGTGTGTGCCTAGGGCTAATTGAAGACGAAACAATCCATAGAGACAAAACTGAGAACTCCTTTATTTTGTCAAGTTTCAAAGAGATACTACAAACCATGATGGATTTAGAGTTCCAAATTCATCTATCTATACAGGAGAGAACAGAGGGAAACCTAAATATAAAAACTGCTACTGTAGACGAACGCTTCAACCTAGAAGAACAAAATTTGGTAAGCCAAGTGGGATTTGTGTACTGATCATTACCACCAAGTATCATCAAGATTGGGTGAAAAAATATTTGCTGGTATTTCGGAAACTTGTAATTTCTTAAAGCTTGGCAAATCCTATCCATTAAAGTGCTTTTCCACAGTCTGTGACTATGGCTACTTGAAGAGGAAACAAACCATAGAGACAAAACAGAGAACTCCTTTATTTGGTCAAGTTTCAAAAAGCTACTACAAACCATGTTGGATTTAGAGTTCCAAATTCATGTTTCTATATATGAGAGAACCGAGTGAAACTTAAATATAAAAACTGCTCCTGTAAACGAACGCTTCAACGTAGAAGAACAAAATTTGGTGAGCCAAGTGGGATTTGAGTACTGATCATTACCACCAAGTATCATCAAGATTGGGTGAAAAAAATATTTGCTGGTATTTTGGAAACTCGTTATTTCTTAGAAGCTTTGCAACCCATCTCAATGAAAGTGCTTCCACAGTCTGTGCCTAGGGCTACTTGAAGAGGAAACAAACCATAGAGACAAAACTGAGAACTCCTTTATTTTGTCAAGTTTCAAAGAGCTACTACAAACCATGTTGGATTTAGATTTCCAAATTCATCTATCTATATAGGAGAGAACAGAGAGAAACCTAAATATAAAAACTGCTACTGTAGACGAACGCTTCAACCTAGAAGAACAAAATTTGGTGAGCCAAGTGGGATTTGTTTACTGATCATTAGCAACAAGTATCATCAAGATTGGGTGAAAAAATATTTGCTTGTATTTCGGAAACTCGTTATTTCTTAGAAGCTTGGCAACCCCTCTCAATGAAAGTGCTTTTACACAGTGTGTGCCTAGGGCTAATTGAAGAGGAAACAATCCATAGAGACAAAACTGAGAACTCCTTTATTTTGTCAAGTTTCAAAGAGCTACTAGAAACCTTTGTTGGATTTAGAGTTCCAAATTCATCTATCTATACAGGAGAAAACAGAGGGAAACCTAAATATAAAAACCGCTACTGTAGACGAACGCTTCAACCTAGAAGAACAAAATTTGGTGAGCCAAGTGGGACTTGTGTACTGATCATTACCACCAAGTATCATCAAGATTGGGTGAAAAAATATTTGCTGGTATTTCGGAAACTCATTATTTCTTAGAAGCTTGTCAACCCCTCTCAATGAAAGTGCTTTTCCACAGTCTGTGCCTAGGGCTACTTGAAGAGTAAACAAACCATACAGACAAAACTCAGAACTCCTTTATTTAGTAAAGTTTCAAAGAGCTACTACAAACCATGTTGGATTTAGAGTTCCAAATTCATCTATCTATATAGGAGAGCACAGAGTGAAACCTAAATATAAAAACTGCTACTGTAGACGAACGCTTCAACCTCGAAGAACAAAATTTGGTGAGCCAAGTGGGATTTGTGAACTGATCATTACCACCAAGTATCATCAAGATTGGGTGAAAAAATATTTGCTGGTATTTCAGAAACTCGTAATTTCTTAGAAGCTTCGCAACGCCTCTCAATGAAAGTGCTTTTCCACAGTCTGTGCCTAGGCCTACTTAAAGAGGAAACAAACCATAGTGACAAAACTGAGAACTCCTTTTTTTTTTCAAGTTTCAAAGAGCTACTACAAACCATGTTGGATTTAGAGTTCCAAATTCATCTATCTATATATAGGAGAGAACAGAGGGAAACCTAAATATAAAAACTGCTACTGTAGACGAACGCTTCAACCTAGAAGAACAAAATTTGGTGAGCCAAGTGGGATTTGTGTACTGATCATTACCAACAAGTATCATCAAGATTGGGTGAAAAAATATTTGCTGGTGTTTTGGAAACTCGTTATTTCTTAGAAGATAGTCAACCCATCTCAATGAAAGTGCTTTCCACAGTCTGTGCTTAGGGCTACTTGAAGAGGAAACAAACCATGGAGACAAAACTGAGAACTCCTTTATTTTGTCAAGTTTCAAAGAGCTACTACAAACCATGTTGGATTTAGAGTTCCAAATTCATCTATCTATATAGGAGAGAACAGAGGGAAACCTAAATATAAAAACTTGTACTGTAGAGGAACGCTTCAACCTAGAAGAACAAAATTTGGTGAGCCAAGTGGGATTTGTGTACTGATCATTAGCAAAAAGTATCATCAAGATTGGGTGAAAAAATATTTGCTGGTATTTCGGAAACTCGTTATTTCTTAGAAGCTTGGCAACCCCTCTCAATGAAAGTGCTTTTCCACAGTGTGTGCCTAGGGCTAATTGAAGAGGAAACAATCCATAGAGACAAAACTGAGAACTCCCTTATTTTTTCAAGTTTCAAAGAGCTACTACAAACCATGTTGGATTTAGAGTTCCAAAATCATGTATCTATACAGGAAAGAACACAGGGAAACCTAAATATAAAAACTGCTACTGTAGACGAAAGCTTCAACCTAGAAGAACAAAATTTGGTGAGCCAAGTGGGATTTGTGTACTGATCATTACCACCAAGTATCATCAAGATTGGGTGAAAAAATATTTGCTGGTATTTAGGAAACTTGTAATTTCTTAAAGCTTGGCAAATCCTCTCCATGAAAGTGCTTTTCCACAGTCTGTGACTAGGGCTACTTGAAGAGGAAACAAACCATAGAGACAAAACTAAGAACTCCTTTATTTTGTCAAGTTTCAAAAAGCTACTACAAACCATGTTGGATTTAGAGTTCCAAATTCATGTTTCTATATATGAGAGAACAGAGTGAAACTTAAATATAAAAACTGCTCCTGTAGACGAACGCTTCAACGTAGAAGAACAAAATTTGGTGAGCCAAGTGGGATTTGAGTACTGATCATTACCAACAAGTATCATCAAGATTGGGTGAAAAAATATTTGCTGGTATTTCGGAAACTCGTTATTTCTTAGAAGCTTGGCAACCCCTCTCAATGAAAGTGCTTTTCCACAGTCTGTGCCTAGGGCTACTTAAAGAGGAAACAAACCATAGTGACAAGACTGAGAACTCCTTTATTTTTTCAAGTTTCAAAGAGCTACTACAAACCATGTTGGATTTAAAGTTCCAAATTCATCTATTTATATATGAGAGAACAGAGTGAAACGTAAATATAAAAACATCTACTGTAGATGAACGCATCAACCTAGAAGAACAAAATTTGGTGAGCCAAGTGGGATTTGTGTACGGATCATTACCACCAAATATCATCAAGATTGGGTGAAAAAATATTTGCTGATATTTTGGAAACTCGTAATTTCTTAGAAGCTTGGCAACCCCTCTCAATGAAAGTACTTTTCCACAGTCTGTGCATAGGGCTACTTGAAGAGGAAACAAACCATGGAGACAAAACTGAGAACTCCTTTATTTTGTCAAGTTTCAAAGAGCTACTACAAACCATGTGGATTTAGAGTTCCAAATTCATCTATCTATATAGGAGAGAACAGAGGGAAACCTAAATATAAAAACTGCTACTGTAGACGAAAACTTCAAACTACAAGAAGAAAATTTGGTGAGCCAAGTGGGATTTTTGTACTGATCATTACCAACAAGTATCTTCTAAATTGGGTGAAAAAATATTTGCTGGTATTTCGGAAACTCGTTATTTCAAAAAAGCTTGGCAACCCCTCTCAATGAAAGTGCTTTTCCACAGTCTGTGCCTAGGGCTACATGAAGACGAAACAAAAAATAGAGACAAAACTGAGAACTCCTTTATTTTGTCAAGTTTCAAAGAGCTACTACAAACCATGTTGGATTTAGAGTTTCAAATTCATCTATCTATATAAGAGAGAACCCAGTGAAACTTAACTATAAAAACTGCTCCTGTAGAAGAACGCTTCAACCTAGAAGAACAAAATTTGGTGAGCCAAGTGGGATTTGAGTACTGATCATTACCACCAAGTATCATCAAGATTGGGTGAATAATTATTTGCTGGTATTTTGGAAACTCGTTATTTCTTAGAAGATTGGCAACCCATCTCAATGAAAGTGCTTCCACAGTCTGTGCCTAGGGCTACTTGAAGAGGAAACAATCCATAGAGACAAAACTAAGAACTCCTTTATTTTTTCAAGTTTCAAAGAGCTACTACAAACCATGTTGGATTTAGAGTTCCAAAATCATGTATCTATACAGGAGAGAACAGAGGGAAACCTAAATATAAAAACTGCTACTGTAGACGAACGTTTCAACCTAGAAGAACAAAATTTGGTAAGCCAAGTGGGATTTGTGTACTGATCATTACCACCAAGTATCATCAAGATTGGGTGAAAAAATATTTGCTGGTATTTCGGAAACTCGTTATTTTTTAGAAGCTTGGCAACCCGTCTCAATGAAAGCGCTTTCCACAGTCTGTGCCTAGGGCTACTTGAAGATTAAACAAACCATAGAGACATAACTGAGAACTCCTTTATTTTGTCATGTTTCAAAGAGCTACTGCAATCCATGTTGGATTTAGAGTTCCAAATTCATCTCTCTGTAAGGAGAGAACAGAGAGAATCCTAAATATAAAAATTGCTACTGTAGACGAGCGATTCAACCTAGAAGAACAAAACTTGGTGAGCCAAGTGGGATTTGTGTACTGATCATAACCACCAATTATCATCAAGATTGCGTGAAAAAATATTTGCTGATGTTTCGGAAACTTGTAATTTCTTAGAAACTTGGCAACCACTCTCAATGAAAGTGCTTTTCCACAGTCTGTGCCTAGGGCTACATGAAGAGGACACAAACCATAGAGACAAAACTGAGAACTCCTTTATTTTGTCAAGTTTCATAGAGCTACTACAAACCATGTTGGATTTAGAGTTCCAAATTCATCTATCTATATAGGAGAGAACAGAGAGAAACCTAAATATAAAAACTGCTACTGTAGACGAACGCTTCAACCTAGAAGAACAAAATTTGGTGAGCCAAGTGGGATTTGTGTACGGATCATTAGCAACAAGTGTCATCAAGATTGGGTGAAAAAATATTTGCTGGTATTTTGGAAACTCGTTATTTCTTAGAAGCTTGCCAAACCCTCTCAATGAAAGTGCTTTTCCACAGTGTGTGCCTAGGGCTAATTGAAGAGGAAACAATCCATACAGACAAAACTGAGAAATCCTTTATTTTGTCAAGTTTCAAAGAGCTACTACAAACCTTTGTTGGATTTAGAGTTCCAAATTCATCTATCTATACAGGAGAAAACAGAGGGAAACCTAAATATAAAAACCGCTACTGTAGACGTACGCTTCAACCTAGAAGAACAAAATTTGGTGAGTCAAGTGGGATTTGTGTACTGATCATTACCACCAAGTATCATCAAGATTGGTGAAAAAATATTTGCTGGTATTTTGAAAACTCGTAATTTCTTAGAAGCTTGGCAACCCCTCTCCATGAAAGTCCTTTTCGACAGTCTGTGACTAGGGCTACTTGAAGAGGAAACAAATCATAGAGACAAAATAAAGAACTCCTTTATTTTGTCAAGTTTCAAAAAGCTACTACAAACCATGTTGGATTTAGAGTTCCAAACTCAGGTTTCTATATATGAGAGAACCGAGTGAAACCAAAATATAAAAACTGCTCCTGTAGATGAACGCTTCAACGTAGAAGAACAAAATTTGGTGAGCCAAGTGGGATTTGTGTACTGATAATTACCACCAAGTATCATCAAGATTGGGTGAAAAAATATTTGCTGGTATTTTGGAAACTCGTTATTTCTTAGAAGCTTGGCAACGCCTCTCAATGAAAGTGCTCTTCCACAGTCTGTGCCTAGGGCTACTTGAAGAGGAAACAAACCATACAGACAAAACTCAGAACTCCTTTATTTTGTCAAGTTTCAAAGAGCTACTACAAACCATGTTGGATTTAGAGTTCCAAATTCATCTATCTTTATAGGAGAGCACAGAGTGAAACCTAAATATAAAAACTGCTACTGTAGACGAACGCTTCAACGTAGAAGAACAAAATTTGGTGAGTCAAGTGGGATTTGTGTACTGATCATTACCACCAAGTATCATCAAGATTGGTTGAAAAAATATTTGCTGGTATTTCAAAAACTCGTAACTTCTTAGAAGCTTGGCAACCCCTCTCCATGAAAGTCCTTTTCCACAGTCTGTGACTAGGGCTACTTGAAGAGGAAACAAATCATACAGACAAAATTGAGAACTCCTTTATTTTGTCAAGTTTCAAAAAGCTACTACAAACCATGTTGGATTTAGAGTTCCAAACTCAGGTTTCTATATATGAGAGAACCGAGTGAAACCTAAATATAAAAACTGCTCCTGTAGACGAACGCTTCAACGTAGAAGAACAAAATTTGGTGAGCCAAGTGGGATTTGTGTACTGATCATTACCACCAAGTATCATCAAGATTGGGTGAAAAAATATTTGCTGGTGTTTTGGAAACTCGTTATTTCTTAGAAGCTTGGCAACCCATCTCAATGAAAGTGCTTCCACAGTCTGTGCCTAGGGCTACTTGAAGAGGAAACAAACCATAGAGACAAAACTGAGAACTCCTTTATTTTGTCAAGTTTCAAAGAGCTACTACAATCCATGTTGGATTTAGAGTTCCAAATTCATCTATCTATATAGGAGAGAACAGAGAGAAAACCAAATATAAATACTGCTACTGTAGACAAACGCTTCAACCTAGAAGAACAAAATTTGGTGAGCCAAGTGGGATTAGTGTACTGATCATTAGCAACAAGTATCATCAAGATTGGGTGAAAAAATATTTGCTGGTATTTCGGAAACTCGTTATTTCTTAGAAGCTTGGCAACGCCTCTCAATGAAAGTGCTTTTCCACAGTCTGTGTCTAGGGCTACTTGAAGAGGAAACAAACCATACAGACAAAACTCAGAACTCCTTTATTTTGTCAAGTTTCAAAGAGCTACTACAAACCATGTTGGATTTAGAGTTCCAAATTCATCTATCTATATAGGAGAGCACAGAGTGAAACCTAAATATAAAAACTGCTACTGTAGACGAACGCTTCAACCTAGAAGAACAAAATTTGGTGAGCCAAGTGGGATTTGTGAACTGATCATTACCACCAAGTATCATCAAGATTGGGTGAAAAAATATTTGCTGGTATTTCGGAAATTCTTTATTTCTTAGAAGCTTGGCAACCCCTCTGAATGAAAGTGCTTTTCCACAGTCTGTGCCTAGGGCTACATTAAGAGGAAACAAACCATAGAGACAAAACTCAGAACTCCTTTATTTTGTCAAGTTTCAAAGAGATACTACAAACCATGTTGGATTTAGAGTTCCAAATTCATCTATCTACATATGAGAGAACAGAGTGAAACCAAAATATAAAAACTGCTACTGTAGACGAACGCTTCAACCTAGAAGAACAAAATTTGGTGAGCCAAATGGGATCTGTGCACTGATCATTACCACCAATTATCATCAAGATTGGGTGAAAAAATATTTGCTGGTATTTCGGAAAATCCTTATTTCTTAGAAGCTTGGCAACCCCTCTCAATGAAAGTGTTTTTCCACAGTCTGTGCCTAGGGCTACTTGAAGAGGAAACAAACCATACAGACAAAACTCAGAACTCCTTTATTTTGTCAAGTTTCAAAGAGTTACTACAAACCATGTTGTATTTAGAGTTCCAAATTCATCTATCTATATAGGAGAGAACCCAGTGAAACTTAAATATAAAAACTGCTCCTGTCGACGAACGCTTCAACGTAGAAGAACAAAATTTGGTGAGCCAAGTGGGATTTGAGTACTGATCATTACCACCAAGTATCATCAAGATTGGGTGAATAAATATTTGCTGGTATTTTTGAAACTCGTTATTTCTTAGAAGCTTGGCAACCCATCTGAATGAAAGTGCTTCCACAGTCTGTGCCTAGGGCTACTTGAAGAGGAAACAAACCATAGAGACAAAACTGAGAACTCCTTTATTTTGTCAAGTTTCAAAGAGCTACTACAATCCATGTTGGATTTAGAGTTCCAAATTCATCTATCTATATAGGAGAGAACAGAGAGAAACCTAAATATAAAAACTGCTACTGTAGACGAACGCTTCAACCTAGAAGAACAAAATTTGGTGAGCGAAGTGGGATTTGTGTACTGATCATTAGCAACAAGTATCATCAAGATTTGGTGAAAAAATATTTGCTGGAATTTCGGAAACTCGTTATTTCTTAGAAGCTTGGCAAACCCTCTCAATGAAAGTACTTTTCCACAGTGTGTCCCTAGGGCTAATTGAAGAGGAAACAATCGATAGAGACAAAACTGAGAACTCCTTTATTTTGTCAAGTTTCAAAAAGCTACTACAAACCATGTTGGATTTAGAGTTCCAAATTCATCGATCTATACAGGAGAGAACAGAGGGAAACCTAAATATAAAAACCGCTACTGTAGACAAACGCTTCAACCTAGAAGAACAAAATTTGGTGAGCCAAGTGGGATTTGTGTACTGATCATTACCACCAAGTATCATCAAGATTGGGTGAAAAAATATTTGCTGGTATTTCGGAAACGCGTAATTTCTTAGAAGCTTGGAAAATCCTCTCCATGAAAGTGCTTTTCCACAGTCTGTGACTAGGGCTACTTGAAGAGGAAACAAACCATAGAGACAAAACTGAGAACTTCTATATTGTCAAGTTTCAAAAAGCTACTACAAACCATGTTGGATTTAGAGTTCCAAATTCATGTTTCTATATATGAGAGAACCGAGTGAAACTTAAATATAAAAACTGCTCCTGTAGACGAATGCTTCAACGTAGAAGAACAAAATTTGGTGAGCCAAGTGGGATTTGAGTACTGATCATTACCACCAAGTATCATCAAGGTTGGGTGAAAAAATATTTGCTGGTATTTTGGAACTCGTTATTTCTTAGAAGCTTGGCAACCCATCGCAATGAAAGTGCTTCCACAGTCTGAGCCTAGGGCTACTTGAAGAGGAAACAAACCATAGAGACAAAACTGAGAACTCCTTTATTTTGTCAAGTTTTCAAAGAGCTACTACAACCATGTTGGATTTAGAGTTCCAAATTCATCTATCTATACAGGAGAGAACAGAGAGAATCCTAAATATAAAAACTGCTACTGTAGACGAACGCTACTACCTCAGAAGAACAAAATTTGGTGAGCCAAGTGGGATTTGTGTACGGATCATTAGCAACAAGTATCATCAAGATTGGGTGAAAAAATATTTGCTGGTATTTCGGAAACTCGTTATTTCTTAGAAGCTTGGCAACCCCTCTCAATGAAAGTGCTTTTCCACAGTGTGTGCCCAGGGCTAATTGAAGAGGAAACAATCCATAGAGACAAAACTGAGAACTCCTTTATTTTGTCAAGTTTCAAAGAGCTACTACAAACCTTTGTTGGATTTAGAGTTCCAAATTCATCTATCTATACAGGAGAAAACAGAGGGAAACCTAAATATAAAAACCGCTACTGTAGACGAACGCTTCAACCTAGAAGAACAAAATTTGGTGAGTCTAGTGGGATTTGTGTACTGATCATTACCACCAAGTATCATCAAGATTCGGTGAAAAAATATTGCTGGTATTTCGGAAACTCGTAATTTCCTAGAAGCTTGGCAACCCCTCTCCATGAAAGTGCTTTTCCACAGTCTGTGACTAGGGCTACTTGAAGAGGAAACAAATCATAGAGACAAAATTGAGAACTCTTTATTTTGTCAAGTTTCAAAAAGCTACTACAAACCATGTTGGATTTAGAGTTCCAAATTCATGTTTCTATATATGAGAGAACCGAATGAAACCTAAATATAAAAACTGCTACTGTAGACGAATGCTTCAACGTAGAAGAACAAAATTTGGTGAGCCAAGTGGGATTCCGTGTACGGATCATTACCACCAAGTATCATCAAGATTGGGGAAAAAATATTTGCTGGTATTTTGGAAAATCGTTATTTCTTAGAAGCTTGGCAACCCATCTCAATGAAAGTGCTTCCACAGTCTGTGCCTAGGGCTACTTGAAGAGGAAACAAACCATAGAGACAAAACTGAGAACTCCTTTATTTTTTCAAGTTTCAAAGAGCTACTACAAACCATGTTGGATTTAGAGTTCCAAATTCATCTATCTATACAGGAGAGAACAGAGGGAAACCCTAATATAAAAACTGCTACTGTAGACGAACGCTTCAACGTAGAAGAACAAAATTTGGTGAGCCAAGTGGGATTTGAGTACTGATCATTACCACCAAGTATCGTCAAGGTTGGGTGAAAAAATATTTGCTGGTATTTTGGAAACTCGTGATTTCTTAGAAGCTTGGCAACCCATCTCAATGAAAGTGCTTCCACAGTCTGAGCCTAGGGCTACTTGAAGATGAAACAACCATAGAGACAAAACTGAGAACTCCTTATTTTGTCAAGTTTCAAAGAGCTACTACAATGCATGTTGGAATTTAGAGTTCCAATTCCATCTATCTATATAGGAGAGAACAGAGAGAAACCTAAATATAAAACTGCTACAGTAGATGAACGCTTCAACTAGAAGAACAAAATTTGGTGAGCCAAGTGGGATTTGTGTACTGATCATTAGCAACAAGTATCATCAAGATTGGGTGAAAAAATATTGCTGGTATTTCGGAAACTCGTTATTTCTTAGAAGCTTGCCAACCCTCTCAATGAAAGTGCTTTTCCACAGTGTGTGCCTAGGGCTAATTGAAGAGGAAACAATCCATAGAGACAAAACTGAGAACTTCTTTATTTTGTCAAGTTTCAAAGAGCTACTACAAACCTTTGTTGGATTTATAGTTACAAATTCATCTATCTATACAGGAGAAAACAGAGGGAAACCTAAATATAAAAACCGCTACTGTAGACGAACGCTTCAACCTAGAAGAACAAAATTTTGTGAGCCAAGTGGGAATCATGTACTGATCATTACCACAAAGTATCATCAAGATTGGATGAAAAAATATTTGCTGGTATTTTGGAAACTCGTTATTTCTTAGAAGCTTGGCAACCCATCTCAATATAAGTGCTTCAACAGTCTGTGCCTAGGGCTACTTGAAGAGGAAACAAACCATAGAGACAAAACTGAGAACTCCTTTATTTGTCAAGTTTCAAGAGCTACTACAAACAATGTTGGATTTAGAGTTCCAAATTCATCTATCTATATAGGAGAGAACAGAGGGAAACCTAAATATATAAACTGGTACTGTAGACGAACGCTTCAACCTAGAAGAACAAAATTTTGTGAGCCAAAAGGATTTGTGTACTGATCATTACCACCAAGTATCATCAAGATTGGGTGAAAAAAATATTTGCTGGTATTTCGGAAACTCGTAATTTCTTAGAAGCTTGGCAACCCCTCTCATGAAAGTGCTTTTCCACAGTGTGTGCCTAGGGCTAATTGAAGAGGAAACAATCCATAGAGACATAACTGAGTACTCCTTTATTTTGTCAAGTTTCAAAGAGCTACTACAAACCATGTTCGATTTAGAGTTCCAAATTCAACTATCTATATCGGAGAGAACAGAGTGAAACCTAAATAAAAAAACATCTACTGTAGATGAACGCATCAACCTAGAACAAAATTTGGTGAGCCAAGAAGGATTTGTGTACGGATCATTACCACCAAGTATCATCAAGATTGGTGAAAAAATATTTGCTGGTATTTCGGAAACCATTATTTTCTTACGAAGCTTGGCAACCCCTCTCAATGAAAGTGCTTTTCCACAGTGTGGTGCCTAGGGCTAATTGAAGAGGAAACAATCCATAGAGACAAAAGTGAGAACTCCTTTATTTTGTCAAGTTTCAAAGAGCTTACTACAAACCATGTGGGATTTAGAGTTCCAAATTCATCTATCTATACAGGAGAGAACAGAGGGAAACCTAAATATAAAAACTGCTACTGTAGACGAACTTCTTCAACCTAGAAGAAAAAAATTTTGAGCCAAGTGGGATTTGTGTGCTGATCATTACCACCGAGTTAAATCAAGATTGGTGAGAAAATACATGCTGGTATTTCGGAAACCTCGTAATTTCTTAGAAGCTTGGCAACCCCTCTCCCATGAAAGTGCTTTTCCACGTCTGTGATTAGGGCTACTTGAAGAAGAAAACAAACCAGAGAGACAAACTCAGTCATCCTTTATTTTGTCAAGTTTCAAAAGCTACTACAAACCATGTTGGATTTAGAGTTCCAAATCATGTTTCTATATATGAGAGAAACGAGTGAAACCTAAATATAAAAACTGCCCCTGTAGACGACGCTTCAACGTAGAAGAACAAAATTGGGTGAGCCAAGTTGGATTTGTGTACTGATCATTACCACCAAGTATCATCAAGATTGGGTGAAAAAATATTTGCTGGTATTTTTGGAACTCGTTATTTCTTAGAAGCTTGGCAACCCATCTCAATGAAAGTGCTTCCACAGACTGAGCCTAGGCTACTTGAAGAGAAACAAACCATAGAGAACAAAACTGAGAACTCCTTTATTTTGTCAAGTTTCAAAGAGCTACTACAATCCATGTTGTATTTAGAGTTCCAAATTCATCTATCTATATAGGAGAGAACAGAGGGAAACCTAAATATAAAAACCGCTACTGTAGACGAAGGTTTCAACCTAGAAGAACAAAATTTGGTGAGCCAAGTGGGATTTGTGTACTGATCATTACCACGAAGTATCATCAAGATTGTGTGAAAAAATATTTGCTGGTATTCGGAAACTCGTAATTTCTTAGAAGCTTGCAACCCCTCTCCATGAAAGTGCTTTTCCACAGTCTGTGACTAGGGCTACTTGAAGATGAAACAAATCATAGAGACAAAATTGAGAACTGCTTTATTTTGTCAAGTTTCAAAAAGCTACTACAAACCATGTTGGATTAAGAGTTCCAAATTCATGTTTCTATATATGAGAGAACCGAGTGAAACCTAATATAAAAACTGCTCCTGTAGACGAACGCTTCAACGTAGAAGAACAAAATTTGGTGAGCGAAGTGGGATTTGTGTACTGATAATTACCACCAAGTATCATCAAGCTGGGTGAAAAAATATTTGCTGGTATTTCGGAAATCGTATATTTCTTAGAAGCTTGGCAACCCCTCTCAATGAAAGTGCTTTTCCACAGTCTGTGCCTAGGGCTACATGAAGAGGAAACAAACCATACAGACAAAACTCAGAACTCCTTTATTTTGTCAAGTTTCAAAGAGCTAATACAAACCATGTTGGATTAGTATCCAAATTCATCTATCTATATAGGAGAGAACAGAGTGAAACCTAAATTTAAAAACTGCTACTGTAGACGAACGCTTCAACCTAGAAGAACAAAATTTGGTGAGCCAAGTGGGATTTGAGAACTGATCATTACCACCAAGTATCGTCAAGATTGGGTGAAAAAATATTTGCTGGTATTTCAGAAACTCGTAATTTCTTAGAATCTTGGCAACCCCTCTCAATGAAAGTGCTTTCCACAGTCTGTGCCTAGGGCTACTTGAAGAGGAAACAAACCATAGGGACAAACTGAGAACTCCTTTATTTTGTCAAGTTTCAAAGAGCTACTACAAACCATGTTGGATTTCGAGTTCCAAATTCATCTATCTATATGGGAGAGAACAGAGTGAAACCTAAATATAAAAACTGCTACTGTAGACGAACGCTTCAACCTAGAAGAACAAAATTTGGTGAGCCAAGTGGGATTTGTGTACTGATTATTACCACCAAGTATTATAAAGATTGGGTGAAAAAATATTTGCTGCTATTTCGGAAACTCGTTATTTCGTAGAATTTTGGCAACCCCTCTCAATGAAAGTGCTTTCCACAGTCTGTGCCTAGGGCTACTTGAAGAGGAAACAAACCATAGACGAAAGTGCTTTTATACAGTCTGTGCCTAGGGCTACTTAAAGAGGAAACAAACCATAGAGACAAAACTGAGAACTCCTTTACTTTTTCAAGTTTCAAAGAGCTACTACAAACCATGTTGGATTTAGAGTTCCAAATTCATCTATCTATATATGAGAGAACAGAGTGAAACCTAAATATAAAAACATCTACTGTAGATGAACGCATCAACCTAGAACAAAATTTGGTGAGCCAAGTGGGATTTGTCTACGGATCATTACCACCAAGTATCAACAAGATTGGGTGAAAAAATATTTGCTGGTATTTCGGAAACTCTCTATTTCTTAGAAGCTTGGCAACCCCTCTCAATGAAAGTGCTTTTCCACAGTATGTGCCTAAGGCTAATTGAAGAGGAAACAATCCATAGAGACAAAAGTGAGAACTCCTTTATTTTGTCAAGTTTCAAAGAGCTACTACAAACCATGTGGGATTTAGAGTTCCAAATTCATCTATCTATACAGGAGAGAACAGAGGGAAACCTAAATATAAAAACTGCTACTGTAGACGAACGCTTCAACCTAGAAGATCAAAATTTGGTGAGCCAAGTGGGAATTTTGTACTGATCATTACCACCAAGTATCATCAATATTGGATGAGAAAATACATGCTGGTATTTCGGAAACTCGTAATTTCTTAGAAGCTTGGCAACCCCTCTCCATGAAAGTGCTTTTCCACAGTCTGTGATTAGGTCTACTTAAAGAGGAAACGAACCAGAGAGAAAAAACTGAGAACTCCTTTATTTTGTCAAGTTTCAAAAAGCTACTACAAACCATGTTGGATTTAGAGTTTCAAATTCATGTTTCTATATATGAGAGAACCGAGTGAAACCTAAATATAAAAACTGCTCCTGTAGACGAACGCTTCAACGTAGAAGAACAAATTGGGTGAGCCAAGAGGGATTTGTGTACTGATCATTACCACCAAGTATCATCAAGATTGGGTGAAAAAATATTTGCTGGTATTTTGGAAACTCGTTATTTCTTAGAAGCTTGGCAACCCATCTCAATGAAAGTGCTTCCACAGTCTGTGCCTAGGGCTACTTGAAGAGGAAACAAACCATAGATACAAAACTGAGAACTCCTTTATTTTGTCAAGTTTCAAAGAGCTACTAGAATCCATGTTGGATTTAGAGTTCCAAATTCATCTATCTATACAGGAGAGAACAGAGGAAACCTAAATATAAAAACTGCTACTGTAGACGAACGCTTCAACCTAGAAGAACAAAATTTGGTGACCCAAGTGGGATTTGTGTACTGATCATTACCTCCAAGTATCATCAAGATTGGGTGAAAAAATATTTGCTGGTATTTCGGAAACTCGTACTTTCTTAGAAGCTTGGCAACCCCTCTCAATGAAAGTGCTTTTCCACAGTCTGTGACTAGGGCTACTTGAAGAGGAAAGAAACCATAGAGACAAAACTGAGAACTCCTTTATTTTGTCAAGTTTCAAAGAGCTACTACAAACCATGTTGGATTTAGAGTTCCAAATTCATCTATCTATATTGGAGAGAACAGAGGGAAACCTAAATATAAAACTGCTATTGTAGACGAACGCTTCAACCTAGAAGAACAAAATTTGGTGAGCCAAGTGGGATTAGTGTACTGATCATTACCACCAAGTATCATCAAGATTGGGTGAAAAAATATTTGCTGGTATTTCGGAAACTCTTTATTTCTTAGAAGCTTGGCAACCCCTCTCAATGAAAGTGCTTTTCCACAGTGTGTGCCTAGGCTAATTGAAGAGGAAACAATCCATAGAGACAAAAGTGAGAACTCCTTTATTTTGTCAAGTTTCAAAGAGCTACTACAAACCATGTGGGATTTAGAGTTCCAAATTCATCTATCTATACAGGAGAGAACAGAGGGAAACCTAAATATAAAAACTGCTACTATAGAAGAACGCTTCAACCTAGAAGAACAAAATTTGTTGAGCCAAGTGGGAATTTTGTACTGATCATTACCACCAAGTATCATCAAGATTGGATGAAAAATATTTTCTGGTATTTTGGAAACTCGTTATTTCTTAGAAGCTTAGCAACCCATCTCAATGAAAGTGCTTCCACAGTCTGTGCCTAGGGCTACTTGAAGAGGAAACAAACCATAGAGACAAAACTGAGAACTCCTTTATTTTGTCAAGTTTCAAAGAGCTACTACAATCCATGTTGGATTTAGAGTTCCAAATTCATCTATCTATACAGGAGAGAACAGAGGGAAACCTAAATATAAAAACTGCTACAGTAGACGAACGCTTCAACCTAGAAGAAAAAAATTTTTGAGCCAAGTGGGATTTGTGTACTGATCATTACCACCAAGTATCATCAAGATTGGGTGAGAAAATACATGCTGGTATTTCGGAAACTCGTAATTTCGTAGAAGCTTGGCAACCCCTCTCCATGAAAGTGCTTTTCCACAGTCTGTGATTAGGGCTACTTGAAGAGGAAACAAACCATAGAGACAAAACTCAGAACTCCTCTTTATTTTGTCAAGTTTCAAAGAGCTACTACAAACCATGTTGGATTTAGAGTTCCAATTCATCTATCTATATATGAGAGCACAGAGTGAAACCTAAATATAAAAACTGCTACTGTAGACGAACGCTTCAACCTAGAAGAACAAAATTTGGTGAGACAAGTAGGATCTTTGTACTGATCATTACCACACAAGATCATCAAGATTGGGTGAAAAAATATTTTCTGGTATTTCGGAAACTCGTAATTTCTTAGCAGCTTGGCAACCCCTCTCTATGAAAGTGCTTTTCCACAGTCTGTGATAGGCTACTTGAAGAGGAAACAAACCATAGAGACAAAACTGAGAACTCCTTTATTTTGTCATGTTTCAAAGAGCTACTACAAACCATGTTGGATTTAGAGTTCCAAATTCATCTATCTATATAGGAGAGAACAGAGGGAAAACTAAATATAAAAACTGCTACTGTAGACGAACGCTTCAACCTAGAAGAACAAATTTGGTGAGCCAAGTGGGATTTGTGTACTGATCATTACCACCAAGTATCATCAAGATTGGGTGAAAAAATATTTGCTGGTATTTCGGAAACTCTTTATTTCTTAGAAGCTTGGCAACCCCTCTCAATAAAAGTGCTTTTTCCACAGTCAGTGCCTAGGGCTAATTGAAGAGGAAACAATCCATAGAGACAAAACTGAGAACTCCTTTATTTTGTCAAGTTTCAAAGAGCTACTGCAAACCATGTGGGATTTTGAGTTCCAAATTCATCTATCTATACAGGAGAGAGCAGAGGGAAACCTAAATATAAAAACCGCTACTGTAGACGAAGGTTTCACCTAGAAAACAAAATTTGGTGAGCCAAGTGGGATTTGTGTACTGATCATTACACCAAGTATCATCAAGATTGGGTGAAAAAATATTTGCTGGTATTTCGGAAACTCGTAATTTCTTAGAAGCTTGGCAACCCCTCTCCATGAAAGTGCTTTTCCACAGTCTGTGACTAGGGCTACTTGAAGATGAAACAAATCATAGAGACAAAATTGAGAACTGCTTTATTTTGTCAAGTTTCAAAAAGCTACTACAAACCATGTTGGATTAAGTGTTCCAAATTCATGTTTCTATATATGAGAGAACCGAGTGAAACCTAAATATAAAAACTGCTCCTGTAAGACGAACGCTTCAACGTAGAAGAACAAAATTTGGTGAGCCAAGTGGGATTTGTGTACTGATAATTACCACCAAGTATCATCAAGCTGGGTGAAAAAATATTTGCTGGTATTTCGGAAAATCGTTATTTCTTAGAAGCTTGGCAACCCCTCTCAATGAAAGTGCTTTTCCACAGTCTGTGCCTAGGGCTACATGAAGAGGAAACAAACCATACAGACAAAACTCAGAACTCCTTTATTTTGTCAAGTTTCAAAGAGCTAATACAAACCATGTTGGATTTAGAGTTCCAAATTCATCTATCTATATAGGAGAGAACAGAGTGAAACCTAAATTTAAAAACTGCTACTGTAGACGAACGCTTCAACCTAGAAGAACAAAATTTGGTGAGCCAAGTGGGATTTGAGAACTGATCATTACCACCAAGTATCGTCAAGATTGGGTGAAAAAATATTTGCTGGTATTTCAGAAACTCGTAATTTCTTAGAATCTTGGCAACCCCTCTCAATGAAAGTGCTTTTCCACAGTCTGTGATTAGGGCTACTTGAAGAGGAAACAAACCATAGAGACAAAAACTCAGTACTCCTTTATTTTGTCAAGTTTCAAAGAGCTACTACAAACCATGTTGGATTTTAGAGTTCCAAATTCATCTATCTATATATGAGAGCACAGAGTGAAACCTAAATATAAAAACTGCTACTGTAGACGAACGCTTCAACCTAGAAGAACAAAATTTGGTGAGCCAAGTGGGATTTGTGTACTGATAATTACCACCAAGTATCATCAAGCTGGGTGAAAAAATATTTGCTGGTATTTCGGAAAATCGTTATTTCTTAGAAGCTTGGCAACCCCTCTCAATGAAAGTGCTTTTCCACAGTCTGTGCCTTGGGCTACATGAAGAGGAAACAAACCATACAGACAAAACTCAGAACTCCTTTATTTTGTCAAGTTTCAAAGAGCTACTACAAACCATGTTGGATTTAGAGTTCCAAATTCATCTATCTATATATGAGAGCACAGAGTGAAACCTAAATATAAAAACTGCTACTGTAGACGAACGCTTCAACCTAGAAGAACAAAATTTGGTGAGACAAGTAGGATCTTTGTACTGATCATTACCACCAAGTATCATCAAGATTGGGTGAAATATATTTTCTGGTATTTCGGAAACTCGTAATTTCTTAGCAGCTTGGCAACCCCTCTCTATGAAAGTGCTTTTCCACAGTCTGTGATAGGGCTACTTGAAGAGGAAACAAACCATAGAGACAAAACTGAGAACTCCTTTATTTTGTCATGTTTCAAAGAGCTACTACAAACCATGTTGGATTTAGAGTTCCAAATTCATCTATCTATATAGGAGAGAACAGAGGGAAAACTAAATATAAAAACTGCTACTGTAGACGAACGCTTCAACCTAGAAGAACAAAATTTGGTGAGCCAAGTGGGATTTGTGTACTGATCATTACCACCAAGTATCATCAAGATTGGGTGAAAAAATATTTGCTGGTATTTCGGAAACTCTTTATTTCTTAGAAGCTTGGCAACCCCTCTCAATAAAAGTGCTTTTCCACAGTCAGTGCCTAGGGCTAATTGAAGAGGAAACAATCCATAGAGACAAAACTGAGAACTCCTTTATTTTGTCAAGTTCAAAGAGCTACTGCAAACCATGTGGGATTTTGAGTTCCAAATTCATCTATCTATACAGGAGAGAGCAGAGGGAAACCTAAATATAAAACCGCTACTGTAGACGAAGGTTTCAACCTAGAAGAACAAAATTTGGTGAGCCAAGTGGGATTTGTGTACTGATCATTACCACGAAGTATCATCAAGATTGGGTGAAAAAATATTTGCTGGTATTTCGGAAACTCGTAATTTCTTAGAAGCTTGGCAACCCCTCTCCATGAAAGTGCTTTTCCACAGTCTGTGACTAGGGCTACTTGAAGATGAAACAAATCATAGAGACAAAATTGAGAACTGCTTTATTTGTCAAGTTTCAAAAAGCTACTACAAACCATGTTGAATTAAGAGTTCCAAATTCATGTTTCTATATATGAGAGAACCGAGTGAAACCTAAATATAAAAACTGCTCCTGTAGACGAACGCTTCAACGTAGAAGACAAAATTTGGTGAGCCAAGTGGGATTTGTGTACTGATAATTACCACCAAGTATCATCAAGCTGGGTGAAAAAATATTTGCTGGTATTTCGGAAAATCGTTATTTCTTAGAAGCTTGGCAACCCCTCTCAATGAAGTGCTTTTCCACAGTCTGTGCCTAGGGCTACATGAAGAGGAAACAAACCATACAGACAAAACTCAGAACTCCTTTATTTTGTCAAGTTTCAAAGAGCTAATACAAACCATGTTGGATTTAGAGTTCCAAATTCATCTATCTATATAGGAGAGAACAGAGTGAAACCTAAATTTAAAAACTGCTACTGTAGACGAACGCTTCAACCTAGAAGAACAAAATTTGGTGAGCCAGTGGGATTTGAGAACTGATCATTACCACCAAGTATCGTCAAGATTGGGTGAAAAAATATTTGCTGGTATTTCAGAAACTCGTAATTTCTTAGAATCTTGGCAACCCCTCTCAATGAAAGTGCTTTTCCACAGTCTGTGATTAGGGCTACTTGAAGAGGAAACAAACCATAGAGACAAAACTCAGAACTCCTTTATTTTGTCAAGTTTTCAAAGAGCTACTACAAACCATGTTGGATTTAGAGTTCCAAATTCATCTATCTATATATGAGAGCACAGAGTGAAACCTAAATATAAAAACTGCTACTGTAGACGAACGCTTCAACCTAGAAGAACAAAATTTGGTGAGCCAAGTGGGATTTGTGTACTGATAATTACCACCAAGTATCATCAAGCTGGGTGAAAAAATATTTGCTGGTATTTCGGAAAATCGTTATTTCTTAGAAGCTTGGCAACCCCTCTCAATGAAAGTGCTTTTCCACAGTCTGTGCGAAACAAACCATACAGACAAAACTCAGAACTCCTTTATTTTGTCAAGTTTCAAAGAGCTACTACAAACCATGTTGGATTTAGAGTTCCAAATTCATCTATCTATATATGAGAGCACAGAGTGAAACCTAAATATAAAAACTGCTACTGTAGACGAACGCTTCAACCTAGAAGAACAAAATTTGGTGAGACAAGTAGGATCTTTGTACTGATCATTACCACCAAGTATCATCAAGATTGGGTGAAAATATATTTTCTGGTATTTCGGAAACTCGTAATTTCTTAGCAGCTTGGCAACCCCTCTCTATGAAAGTGCTTTTCCACAGTCTGTGATAGGGCTACTTGAAGAGGAAACAAACCATAGAGACAAAACTGAGAACTCCTTTATTTTGTCATGTTTCAAAGAGCTACTACAAACCATGTTGGATTTAGAGTTCCAAATTCATCTATCTATATAGGAGAGAACAGAGGGAAAACTAAATATAAAAACTGCTACTGTAGACGAACGCTTCAACCTAGAAGAACAAAATTTGGTGAGCCAAGTGGGATTTGTGTACTGATCATTACCACCAAGTATCATCAAGATTGGGTGAAAAAATATTTGCTGGTATTTCGGAAACTCTTTATTTCTTAGAAGCTTGGCAACCCCTCTCAATAAAAGTGCTTTTCCACAGTCAGTGCCTAGGGCTAATTGAAGAGGAAACAATCCATAGAGACAAAACTGAGAACTCCTTTATTTTGTCAAGTTTCAAAGAGCTACTGCAAACCATGTGGGATTTTGAGTTCCAAATTCATCTATCTATACAGGAGAGACCAGAGGGAAACCTAAATATAAAAACCGCTACTGTAGACGAAGGTTTCAACCTAGAAGAACAAAATTTGGTGAGCCAAGTGGGATTTGTGTACTGATCATTACCACGAAGTATCATCAAGATTGGGTGAAAAAATATTTGCTGGTATTTCGGAAACTCGTAATTTCTTAGAAGCTTGGCAACCCCTCTCCATGAAAGTGCTTTTCCACAGTCTGTGACTAGGGCTACTTGAAGATGAAACAAATCATAGAGACAAAATTGAGAACTGCTTTATTTTGTCAAGTTTCAAAAAGCTACTACAAACCATGTTGGATTAAGAGTTCCAAATTCATGTTTCTATATATGAGAGAACCGAGTGAAACCTAAATATAAAAACTGCTCCTGTAGACGAACGCTTCAACGTAGAAGAACAAAATTTGGTGAGCCAAGTGGGATTTGTGTACTGATAATTACCACCAAGTATCATCAAGCTGGGTGAAAAAATATTTGCTGGTATTTCGGAAAATCGTTATTTCTTAGAAGCTTGGCAACCCCTCTCAATGAAAGTGCTTTTCCACAGTCTGTGCCTAGGGCTACATGAAGAGGAAACAAACCATACAGACAAAACTCAGAACTCCTTTATTTTGTCAAGTTTCAAAGAGCTAATACAAACCATGTTGGATTTAGAGTTCCAAATTCATCTATCTATATAGGAGAGAACAGAGTGAAACCTAAATTTAAAAACTGCTACTGTAGACGAACGCTTCAACCTAGAAGAACAAAATTTGGTGAGCCAAGTGGGATTTGAGAACTGATCATTACCACCAAGTATCGTCAAGATTGGGTGAAAAAATATTTGCTGGTATTTCAGAAACTCGTAATTTCTTAGAATCTTGGCAACCCCTCTCAATGAAAGTGCTTTTCCACAGTCTGTGATTAGGGCTACTTGAAGAGGAAACAAACCATAGAGACAAAACTCAGAACTCCTTTATTTTGTCAAGTTTCAAAGAGCTACTACAAACCATGTTGGATTTAGAGTTCCAAATTCATCTATCTATATATGAGAGCACAGAGTGAAACCTAAATATAAAAACTGCTACTGTAGACGAACGCTTCAACCTAGAAGAACAAAATTTGGTGAGCCAAGTGGGATTTGTGTACTGATAATTACCACCAAGTATCATCAAGCTGGGTGAAAAAATATTTGCTGGTATTTCGGAAAATCGTTATTTCTTAGAAGATTGGCAACCCCTCTCAATGAAAGTGCTTTTCCACAGTCTGTGCCTAGGGCTACATGAAGAGGAAACAAACCATACAGACAAAACTCAGAACTCCTTTATTTTGTCAAGTTTCAAAGAGCTACTACAAACCATGTTGGATTTAGAGTTCCAAATTCATCTATCTATATATGAGAGCACAGAGTGAAACCTAAATATAAAAACTGCTACTGTAGACGAACGCTTCAACCTAGAAGAACAAAATTTGGTGAGACAAGTAGGATCTTTGTACTGATCATTACCACCAAGTATCATCAAGATTGGGTGAAAATATATTTTCTGGTATTTCGGAAACTCGTAATTTCTTAGCAGCTTGGCAACCCCTCTCTATGAAAGTGCTTTTCCACAGTCTGTGATAGGGCTACTTGAAGAGGAAACAAACCATAGAGACAAAACTGAGAACTCCTTTATTTTGTCATGTTTCAAAGAGCTACTACAAACCATGTTGGATTTAGAGTTCCAAATTCATCTATCTATATAGGAGAGAACAGAGGGAAAACTAAATATAAAAACTGCTACTGTAGACGAACGCTTCAACCTAGAAGAACAAAATTTGGTGAGCCAAGTGGGATTTGTGTACTGATCATTACCACCAAGTATCATCAAGATTGGGTGAAAAAATATTTGCTGGTATTTCGGAAACTCTTTATTTCTTAGAAGCTTGGCAACCCCTCTCAATAAAAGTGCTTTTCCACAGTCAGTGCCTAGGGCTAATTGAAGAGGCAACAATCCATAGAGACAAAACTGAGAACTCCTTTATTTTGTCAAGTTTCAAAGAGCTACTGCAAACCATGTGGGATTTTGAGTTCCAAATTCATATATCTATACAGGAGAGAGCAGAGGGAAACCTAAATATAAAAACCGCTACTGTAGACGAAGGTTTCAACCTAGAAGAACAAAATTTGGTGAGCCAAGTGGGATTTGTGTACTGATCATTACCACGATGTATCATCAAGATTGGGTGAAAAAATATTTGCTGGTATTTCGGAAACTCGTAATTTCTTAGAAGCTTGGCAACCCCTCTCCATGAAAGTGCTTTTCCACAGTCTGTGACTAGGGCTACTTGAAGATGAAACAAATCATAGAGACAAAATTGAGAACTGCTTTATTTTGTCAAGTTTCAAAAAGCTACTACAAACCATGTTGGATTAAGAGTTCCAAATTCATGTTTCTATATATGAGAGAACCGAGTGAAACCTAAATATAAAAACTGCTCCTGTAGACGAACGCTTCAACGTAGAAGAACAAAATTTGGTGAGCCAAGTGGGATTTGTGTACTGATAATTACCACCAAGTATCATCAAGCTGGGTGAAAAAATATTTGCTGGTATTTCGGAAAATCGTTATTTCTTAGAAGCTTGGCAACCCCTCTCAATGAAAGTGCTTTTCCACAGTCTGTGCCTAGGGCTACATGAAGAGGAAACAAACCATACAGACAAAACTCAGAACTCCTTTATTTTGTCAAGTTTCAAAGAGCTAATACAAACCATGTTGGATTTAGAGTTCCAAATTCATCTATCTATATAGGAGAGAACAGAGTGAAACCTAAATTTAAAAACTGCTACTGTAGACGAACGCTTCAACCTAGAAGAACAAAATTTGGTGAGCCAAGTGGGATTTGAGAACTGATCATTACCACCAAGTATCGTCAAGATTGGGTGAAAAAATATTTGCTGGTATTTCAGAAACTCGTAATTTCTTAGAATCTTGGCAACCCCTCTCAATGAAAGTGCTTTTCCACAGTCTGTGATTAGGGCTACTTGAAGAGGAAACAAACCATAGAGACAAAACTCAGAACTCCTTTATTTTGTCAAGTTTCAAAGAGCTACTACAAACCATGTTGGATTTAGAGTTCCAAATTCATCTATCTATATATGAGAGCACAGAGTGAAACCTAAATATAAAAACTGCTACTGTAGACGAACGCTTCAACCTAGAAGAACAAAATTTGGTGAGCCAAGTGGGATTTGTGTACTGATAATTACCACCAAGTATCATCAAGCTGGGTGAAAAAATATTTGCTGGTATTTCGGAAAATCGTTATTTCTTAGAAGCTTGGCAACCCCTCTCAATTAAAGTGCTTTTCCACAGTCTGTGCCTAGGGCTACATGAAGAGGAAACAAACCATACAGACAAAACTCAGAACTCCTTTATTTTGTCAAGTTTCAAAGAGCTACTACAAACCATGTTGGATTTAGAGTTCCAAATTCATCTATCTATATATGAGAGCACAGAGTGAAACCTAAATATAAAAACTGCTACTGTAGACGAACGCTTCAACCTAGAAGAACAAAATTTGGTGAGACAAGTAGGATCTTTGTACTGATCATTACCACCAAGTATCATCAAGATTGGGTGAAAATATATTTTCTGGTATTTCGGAAACTCGTAATTTCTTAGCAGCTTGGCATCCCCTCTCTATGAAAGTGCTTTTCCACAGTCTGTGATAGGGCTACTTGAAGAGGAAACAAACCATAGAGACAAAACTGAGAACTCCTTTATTTTGTCATGTTTCAAAGAGCTACTACAAACCATGTTGGATTTAGAGTTCCAAATTCATCTATCTATATAGGAGAGAACAGAGGGAAAACTAAATATAAAAACTGCTACTGTAGACGAACGCTTCAACCTAGAAGAACAAAATTTGGTGAGCCAAGTGGGATTTGTGTACTGATCATTACCACCAAGTATCATCAAGATTGGGTGAAAAAATATTTGCTGGTATTTCGGAAACTCTTTATTTCTTAGAAGCTTGGCAACCCCTCTCAATAAAAGTGCTTTTCCACAGTCAGTGCCTAGGGCTAATTGAAGAGGAAACAATCCATAGAGACAAAACTGAGAACTCCTTTATTTTGTCAAGTTTCAAAGAGCTACTGCAAACCATGTGGGATTTTGAGTTCCAAATTCATCTATCTATACAGGAGAGAGCAGAGGGAAACCTAAATATAAAAACCGCTACTGTAGACGAAGGTTTCAACCTAGAAGAACAAAATTTGGTGAGCCAAGTGGGATTTGTGTACTGATCATTACCACGAAGTATCATCCAGATTGGGTGAAAAAATATTTGCTGGTATTTCGGAAACTCGTAATTTCTTAGAAGCTTGGCAACCCCTCTCCATGAAAGTGCTTTTCCACAGTCTGTGACTAGGGCTACTTGAAGATGAAACAAATCATAGAGACAAAATTGAGAACTGCTTTATTTTGTCAAGTTTCAAAAAGCTACTACAAACCATGTTGGATTAAGAGTTCCAAATTCATGTTTCTATATATGAGAGAACCGAGTGAAACCTAAATATAAAAACTGCTCCTGTAGACGAACGCTTCAACGTAGAAGAACAAAATTTGGTGAGCCAAGTGGGATTTGTGTACTGATAATTACCACCAAGTATCATCAAGCTGGGTGAAAAAATATTTGCTGGTATTTCGGAAAATCGTTATTTCTTAGAAGCTTGGCAACCCCTCTCAATGAAAGTGCTTTTCCACAGTCTGTGCCTAGGGCTACATGAAGAGGAAACAAACCATACAGACAAAACTCAGAACTCCTTTATTTTGTCAAGTTTCAAAGAGCTAATACAAACCATGTTGGATTTAGAGTTCCAAATTCATCTATCTATATAGGAGAGAACAGAGTGAAACCTAAATTTAAAAACTGCTACTGTAGACGAACGCTTCAACCTAGAAGAACAAAATTTGGTGAGCCAAGTGGGATTTGAGAACTGATCATTACCACCAAGTATCGTCAAGATTGGGTGAAAAAATATTTGCTGGTATTTCAGAAACTCGTAATTTCTTAGAATCTTGGCAACCCCTCTCAATGAAAGTGCTTTTCCACAGTCTGTGATTAGGGCTACTTGAAGAGGAAACAAACCATAGAGACAAAACTCAGAACTCCTTTATTTTGTCAAGTTTCAAAGAGCTACTACAAACCATGTTGGATTTAGAGTTCCAAATTCATCTATCTATATATGAGAGCACAGAGTGAAACCTAAATATAAAAACTGCTACTGTAGACGAACGCTTCAACCTAGAAGAACAAAATTTGGTGAGACAAGTGGGATCTTTGTACTGATCATTACCACCAAGTATCATCAAGATTGGGTGAAAAAATATTTTCTGGTATTTCGGAAACTCGTAATTTCGTAGCAGCTTGGCAACCCCTCTCTATGAAAGTGCTTTTCCACAGTCTGTGATAGGGCTACTTGAAGAGGAAACAAACCATAGACGAAAGTGCTTTTCCACAGTCTGTGCCTAGGGCTACTTAAAGAGGAAACAAACCATAGAGACAAAACTGAGAACTCCTTTATTTTTTCAAGTTTCAAAGAGCTACTACAAACCATGTTGGATTTAGAGTTCCAAATTCATCTATCTATATATGAGAGAACAGAGTGAAACCTAAATATAAAAACATCTACTGTAGATGAACGCATCAACCTAGAACAAAATTTGGTGAGCCAAGTGGGATTTGTGTACGGATCATTACCACCAAGTATCATCAAGATTGGGTGAAAAAATATTTGCTGGTATTTCTGAAACTCTCTATTTCTTAGAAGCTTGGCAACCCCTCTCAATGAAAGTGCTTTTCCACAGTGTGTGCCTAGTGCTAATTGAAGAGGAAACAATCCATAGAGACAAAAGTGAGAACTCCTTTATTTTGTCAAGTTTCAAAGAGCTACTACAAACCATGTGGGATTTAGAGTTCCAAATTCATCTATCTATACAGGAGAGAACAGAGGGAAACCTAAACATAAAAACTGCTACTGTAGACGAACGCTTCAACCTAGAAGAACAAAATTTGGTGAGCCAAGTGGGAATTTTGTACTGATCATTACCACCAAGTATCATCAATATTGGATGAGAAAATACATGCTGGTATTTCGGAAACTCGTAATTTCTTAGAAGCTTGGCAACCCCTCTCCATGAAAGTGCTTTTCCACAGTCTGTGATTAGGGCTACTTGAAGAGGAAACAAACCAGAGAGAAAAAACTGAGAACACCTTTATTTTGTCAAGTTTCAAAAAGCTACTACAAACCATGTTGGATTTAGAGTTCCAAATTCATGTTTCTATATATGAGAGAACCGAGTGAAACCTAAATATAAAAACTGCTCCTGTAGACGAACGCTTCAACGTAGAAGAACAAAATTGGGAGAGCCAAGAGGGATTTGTGTACTGATCATTACCACCAAGTATCATCAAGATTGGGTGAAAAAATATTTGCTGGTATTTTGGAAACTCGTTATTTCTTAGAAGCTTGGCAACCCATCTCAATGAAAGTGCTTCCACACTCTGTGCCTAGGGCTACTTGAAGAGGAAACAAACCATAGATACAAAACTGAGAACTCCTTTATTTTGTCAAGTTTCAAAGAGCTACTAGAATCCATGTTGGATTTAGAGTTCCAAATTCATCTATCTATACAGGAGAGAACAGAGGGAAACCTAAATATAAAAACTGCTACTGTAGACGAACATTTTAACCTAGAAGAACAAAATTTGGAGACCCAAGTGGGATTTGTGTACTGATCATTACCTCCAAGTATCATCAAGATTGGGTGAAAAAATATTTGCTGGTATTTCGGAAACTCGTAATTTCTTAGAAGCTTGGCAACCCCTCTCAATGAAAGTGCTTTTCCACAGTCTGTGACTAGGGCTACTTGAAGAGGAAAGAAACCATAGAGACAAAACTGAGAACTCCTTTATTTTGTCAAGTTTCAAAGAGCTACTACAAACCATGTTGGATTTAGAGTTCCAAATTCATCTATCTATATTGGAGAGAACAGAGGGAAACCTAAATATAAAAACTGCTACTGTAGACGAACGCTTCAACCTAGAAGAACAAAATTTGGTGACCCAAGTGGGATTTGTGTACTGATCATTACCTCCAAGTATCATCAAGATTGGGTGAAAAAATATTTGCTGGTATTTCGGAAACTCGTAATTTCTTATGAGCTTGGCAACCCCTCTCAATGAAAGTGCTTTTCCACAGTCTGTGACTAGGGCTACTTGAAGAGGAAAGAAACCATAGAGACAAAACTGAGAACTCCTTTATTTTGTCAAGTTTCAAAGAGCTACTACAAACCATGTTGGATTTAGAGTTCCAAATTCATCTATCTATATTTGAGAGCACAGAGTGTAACCTAAATATAAAAACTGCTACTGTAGACGAACGCTTCAACCTAGAAGAACAAAATTTGGTGAGCCAAGTGGGATCTGTGTCCTAATCATTACCACCAAGTATCATCAAGATTGGGTGAAAAAATATTTGCTGGTATTTCGGAAACTCTTTACTTCTTAGAAGCTTGGCAACCCCTCTTAATGAAAGTGCTATTCCACAGTCTGTGCCTAGGGCTAATTGAAGAGGAAACAATCCATAGAGACAAAAGTGAGAACTCCTTTATTTTGTCAAGTTTCAAAGAGCTACTGCCAACCATGTGGGATTTTGAGTTCCAAATTCATCTATCTATACAGGAGAGAACAGAGGGAAACCTAAGTATAAAAACTGCTACTGTAGACGAACGCTTCAACCTAGAAGAACAAAATTTGGTGAGCCAAGTGGGAATTTTGTACTGATCATTACCACCAAGTATCATCAATATTAGGTGAAAAAATATTTGCTGGTATTTTGGAAACTCGTTATTTCTTAGAAGATTGGCAACCCATCTCAATGAAAGTGCTTCCACAGTCTGTGCCTAGGGCTACTTGAAGAGGAAACAAACCATAGAGACAAAACTGAGAACTCCTTTATTTTGTCAAGATTCAAAGAGCTACTACAATCCATGTTGGATTTAGAGTTCCAAATTCATCTATCTATACAGGAGAGAACAGAGGGAAACCTAAATATAAAAGCTGCTACTGAAGACGAACGTTTCAACCTAGAAGAACAAAATTTGGTGAGCCAAGTGCGATTTGTGTACTGATCATTACCACCAAGTATCATCAAGATTGGGTGAAAAAATATTTGCTGGTATTTCGGAAACTCGTAATTTCTTAGAAGCTTGGCAACACCTCTCCATGAAAGTGCTTTTCCACAGTCTGTGACTAGGGCTACTTGAAGAGGAAACAAACCATAGAGACAAAACTGAGAACTCCTTTATTTTGTCAAGTTTCAAAAAGCTACTACAAACCATGTTGGATGTAGAGTTCCAAATTCATGTTTCTATATATGAGAGAACCGAGTGAAACCTAAATATAAAAACTGCTCCTGTAGACGAACGCTTCAACGTAGAAGAACAAAATTGGGTGAGCCAAGTGGGATTTGTGTACTGATTATTACCACCAAGTATCATCAAGATTGGGTGAAAAAATATTTGCTGGTTTTTCGGAAACTCGTAATTTCTTAGAAGCTTGGCAACCCCTCTCAATTAAAGTGCTTTTCCACAGTCTGTGCCTAGGGCTACTTGAAGAGGAAACTAACCATAGAGACAAAACTGAGAACTCCTTTATTTTGTCAAGTTTCTAAGAGCTACTACAAACCATGTTGGATTTTGAGTTCCAAATACATCTCTCTATATTTGAGAGCACAGAGTGAAACCTAAATATAAAAACTGCTACTGTAGACGAACGCTTCAACCTAGAAGAACAAAATTTGGTGAGCCAAGTCGGATCTGTGTACTGATCATTACCACCAAGTATCATCAAGATTGGGTGAAAAAATATTTGCTGGTATATCGGAAACTCTTTATTTCTTAGAAGCTTGGCAACCCCTATCAATGAAAGTGCTTTTCCACAGTCTGTGCCTAGGGCTACTTGAAGAGGAAACAAACCATAGAGACAAAACTCAGAACTTCTTTATTTTGTCAAGATTCAAAGAGCTACTACAAACCATGTTGGATTTAGAGTTCCAAATTCATCTATCTATACAGGAGAGAACAGAGGGAAACCTAAATATAAAAACTGCTACTGTAGACGAACGCTTCAACCTAGAAGAACAAAATTTGGTGAGCCAAGTGGGATTTGTGTACTGATCATTACCACCAAGTATCATCAAGTTTGGAAGAAAAAAATATTTGCTGGTATTTCAGAAACTCGTAATTTCTTAGCAGCTTGGCAACCCCTCTCATTGAAAGTGCTTTTCCACAGTCTGTGACTAGGGCTACTTGAAGAGGAAAGAAACCATAGAGACAAAACTGAGAACTCCTTTATTTTGTCAAGTTTCAAAGAGCTACTACAAACCATGTTGGATTTAGAGTTCCAAATTCATCTATCTATATAGGAGAGAACAGAGAGAAACCAGAATATAAAAACTGCTACTGTAGAAGAACGCTTCAACTTAGAAGAACAAAATTTGATGAGCCAAGTGGGATTTGTGTGCTGATCATTAGCAACAAGTATCATCAAGATTGTGTGAAAAAATATTTGCTGGTATTTCGAAAACTCGTTATTTCTTAGAAGCTTCGCAACCCCTCTCAATGAAAGTGCTTTTCCACAGTCTGTGCCTAGGGCTACTTGAAGAGGAAAAAAACCATAGAGACAAAACTCAGAACTTCTTTATTTTGTCAAGATTCAAAGAGCTACTACAAACCATGTTGGATTTAGAGTTCCAAATTCATCTATCTATACAGGAGAGAACAGAGGGAAACCTAAATATAAAAACTGCTACTGTAGACGAACGCTTCATCCTAGAAGAACAAAATTCGGTGAGCCAAGTGGGATTTGTGTACTGATCATTACCACCAAGTATCATCAATATTAGGTGAAAATATATTTGCTGTTATTTCGGAAACACGTTATTTCTTAGAAGCTTGGCAACCCATCTCAATGAAAGTGCTTCCAAAGTCTGTGCCTAGGGCTACTTGAAGAGGAAACAAACCATAGAGACAAAACTGAGAACTCCTTTATTTTGTCAAGTTTCAAAGAGCTACTACAATCCATGTTGGATTTAGAGTTCCAAATTCATCTATCTATACAGGAGAGAACAGAGGGAAACCTAAATATAAAACTGCTACTGTAGACGAACGCTTCAACCTAGAAGAACAAAATTTGGTGAGCCAAGTGGGATTTGTGTACTGATCATTACCACCAAGTATCATCAAGATTGGGTGAAGAAATATTTGCTGGTATTTCGGAAACTCTTTATTTCTTAGAAGCTTGGCAACCCGTCTCAATGAAAGTGCTTTCCCACAGTCAGTGCCTAGGGCTAATTAAAGAGGAAACAATCCATAGAGACAAAACAGAGAACTCCTTTATTTTGTCAAGTTTCAAAGAGCTACTACAAACCATGTGGGATTTGGAGTTCCAAATTCATCTATCTAAACAGGAGAGAACATAGGGAAACCTAAATATAAAAACTGCTCCTGTAGACGAACATTTCAACGTAGAAGAACCAAATTGGGTGAGCCAAGAGGGATTTGTGTACTGATCATTACCACCAAGTATCATCAAGATTGGGTGAAAAAATATTTGCTGGTATTTTGGAAACTCGTTATTTCTTAGAAGCTTTGCAACCCATCTCAATGAAAGTGCTTCCACAGTCTGCGCCTACAGCTACTTGAAGAGGAAACAAACCATAGAGAAAAAACTGAGAACTCCTTTATTTTGTAAAGTTTCAAAGAGCTACTACAATCCATGTTGGATTTAGAGTTCCAAATTCATCTATCTATATAGGAGAGAACAGATAGAAACCTAAATGTAAAAACTGCTACTGTAGACGAACGCTTCAACCTAGAAGAACAAAATTTGGTGAGCCAAGTGGGATTTGTGTACTGATCATTAGCAACAAGTATCATCAAGATTGCGTGAAAAAATATTTGCTGGTATTTCGGAAACTCGTTATTTCTTAGAAGCTTGGCAACCCCTCTCAATGAAAGTGCTTTTCCACAGTCTGTGCCTAGGGCTACTTGAAGAGGAAACAAACCATAGAGACAAAACTCAGAACTCCTTTATTTTGTCAAGTTTCAAAGAGCTACTACAAACCATGTTGGATTTAGAGTTCCAAATTCATCTATCTATATTTGAGAGCACAGAGTGAAACCTAAGTATAAAAACTGCTACTGTAGACGAACGCTTCAACCTAGAAGAACAAAATTTGGTGAGCCAAGTGGGATCTGTGTCCTAATCATTACCACCAAGTATCATCAAGATTGGGTGAAAAAATATTTGCTGGTATTTCGGAAACTCTTTACTTCTTAGAAGCTTGGCAACCCCTCTTAATGAAAGTGCTATTCCACAGTCTGTGCCTAGGGCTAATTGAAGAGGAAACAATCCATAGAGACAAAAGTGAGAACTCCTTTATTTTGTCAAGTTTCAAAGAGCTACTGCAAACCATGTGGGATTTTGAGTTCCAAATTCATCTATCTATACAGGAGAGAACAGAGGGAAACCTAAGTATAAAAACTGCTACTGTAGACGAACGCTTCAACCTAGAAGAACAAAATTGGGTGAGCCAAGTCGCATCTGTGTACTGATCATTACCACCAAGTATCATCAAGATTGGATGAAAAAAATATTTGCTGGTATTTCGGAAACTCGTAATTTCTTAGCAGCTTGGCAACCCCTCTCATTGAAAGTTCTTTTCCACAGTCTGTGACTAGGGCTACTTGAGGAGGAAAGAAACCATAGAGACAAAACTGAGAACTCCTTTATTTTGTCAAGTTTCAAAGAGCTACTACAAACCATGTTGGATTTAGAGTTCCAAATTCATCTATCTATATAGGAGAGAACAGAGAGAAACCTAAATATAAAAACTGCTACTGTAGAAGAACGCTTCAACTTAGAAGAACAAAATTTGATGAGCCAAGTGGGATTTGTGTGCTGATCATTAGCAACAAGTATCATCAAGATTGTGTGAAAAAATATTTGCTGGTATTTCGGAAACTCGTTATTTCTTAGAAGCTTCGCAACCCCTCTCAATGAAAGTGCTTTTCCACAGTCTGTGGCTAGGGCTACTTGAAGAGGAAACAAACCATAGAGACAAAACTCAGAACTTCTTTATTTGTCAAGATTCAAAGAGCTACTACAAACCATGTTGGATTTAGAGTTCCAAATTCATCTATCTATACAGGAGAGAACAGAAGGAAACCTAAATATAAAAACTGCTACTGTAGACGAACGCTTCATCCTAGAAGAACAAAATTCGGTGAGCCACGTGGGATTTGTGTACTGATCATTACCACCAAGTATCATCAAGATTGGATGAAAAAAATATTTGCTGGTATTTCGGAAACTCGTAATTTCTTAGCAGCTTGGCAACCCCTCTCAATGAAAGTGCTTTTCCACAGTCTGTGACTAGGGCTACTTGAAGAGGAAAGGAACCATAGAGACAAAACTGAGAACTCCTTTATTTTGTCAAGTTTCAAAGAGCTACTACAAACCATGTTGGATTTAGAGTTCCAAATTCATGTTTCTATATATGAGAGAACCGAGTGAAACCTAAATATAAAAACTGCTCCTGTAGACGAACGTTTCAACGTAGAAGAACAAAATTGGGTGAGCCAAGTGGGATTTGTGTACTGATCATTACCACAAAGTATCATCAAGATTGGGTGAAAAAACATTTGCTGGTATTTCGGAAACTCGTAATTTCTTAGACGCTTGGCAACCCCTCTCCATGAAAGTGCTTTTCCACAGTCTGTGACTAGGGCTACTTGAAGAGGAAACAAACCATAGAGACAAAACTGAGAACTCCTTTATTTTGTCAAGTTTCAAAAAAGCTACTACAAACCATGTTGGATGTAGAGTTCCAAATTCATGTTTCTATATATGAGAGAACCGAGTGAACCCTAAATATAAAAACTGCTCCTGTAGACGAACGCTTCAACGTAGAAGAACAAAATTGGGTGAGCCAAGTGGGATTTGTGTACTGATCATTACCACCAAGTATCATCAAGATTGGTTGAAAAAATATTTGCTGGTATTTTGGAAACTCGTTATTTCTTAGAAGCTTGGCAACCCATCTCAATGAAAGTGCTTCCACAGTCTGTGCCTAGGGCTACTTGAAGAGGAAACAAACCATAGAGACAAAACTGAGAACTCCTTTATTTTGTCAAGTTTCAAAGAGCTACTACAATCCATGTTGGATTTAGAGTTCCAAATTAATCTATCTATATAGGAGAGAACAGAGAGAAACCTAAATATTAAAACTGCTACTGTAGAAGAACGCTTCAACTTAGAAGAACAAAATTTGATGAGCCAAGTGGGATTTGTGTGCTGATCATTAGCAACAAGTATCATCAAGATTGGGTGAAAAAATATTTGCTGGTATTTCGGAAACTCGTTATTTCTTAGAAGCTTCGCAACCCCTCTCAATGAAAGTGCTTTTCCACAGTCTGTGCCTAGGGCTACTTGAAGAGGAAACAAACCATAGAGACAAAACTCAGAACTTCTTTATTTTGTCAAGATTCAAAGAGCTACTACAAACCATCTTGGATTTAGAGTTCCAAATTCATCTATCTATACAGGAGAGAACAGAGGGAAACCTAAATATAAAAACTGCTACTGTAGACGAACGCTTCATCCTAGAAGAACAAAATTCGGTGAGCCAAGTGGGATTTGTGTACTGATCATTACCACCAAGTATCATCAAGATTGGATGAAAAAAATATTTGCTGGTATTTCGGAAACTCGTAATTTCTTAGCAGCTTGGCAACCCCTCTCAATGAAAGTGCTTTTCCACAGTCTGTGACTAGGGCTACTTGAAGAGGAAAGGAACCATAGAGACAAAACTGAGAACTCCTTTATTTTGTCAAGTTTCAAAGAGCTACTACAAACCATGTTGGATTTAGAGTTCCAAATTCATCTATCTATATATGAGAGAACAGAGTGAAACCTAAATATAAAAACTGCTACTGTAGACGAACGCTTCAACCTAGAAGAACAAAATTTGGTGAGCCAAGTGGGATTTGTGTAATGATCATTACCACCAAGTATCATCAAGTTTGGGTGAAAAAATATTTGCTGGTTTTTCGGAAACTTGTTATTTCTTAGAAGCTTGGCAACCCCTCTCCATGAAAGTGCTTTTCCACAGTCTGTGACTAGGGCTACTTGAAGAGGAAACAAACCATAGAGACAAAACTGAGAACTCCTTTATTTTGTCAAGTTTCAAAAAGCTACTACAAACCATGTTGGATTTAGAGTTCCAAATTCATGTTTCTATATATGAGAGAACCGAGTGAAACCTAAATATAAAAACTGCTCCTGTAGACGAACGTTTCAACGTGGAAGAACAAAATTGGGTGAGCCAAGTGGGATTTGTGTACTGATCATTACCATCAAGTATCATCAAGATTGGGTGAAAAAATATTTGCTGGTATTTTGGAAACTCGTTATTTCTTAGAAGCTTGGCAACCCATCTCAATGAAAGTGCTTCCACAGTCTGTGCCTAGGGCTAATTGAAGAGGAAACAATCCATAGAGACAAAACTGAGAACTCCTTTATTTTGTCAAGTTTCAAAGAGCTACTGCAAACCATGTGGGATTTTGTGTTCCAAATTCATCTATCTATACAGGAGAGAACAGAGGGAAACCTAAATATAAAAACTGCTACTGTAGACGAACGCTTCAACCTAGAAGAACAAAATTTGGTGAGCCAAGTGGGAATTTTGTACTGTTCATTACCACCAAGTATCATCAATATTAGGTGAAAATATATTTGCTGGTATTTTGGAAACTCGTTATTTCTTAGAAGCTTGGCAACCCATCTCAATGAAAGTGCTTCCACAGTCTGTGCCTAGGGCTACTTGAAGAGGAAACAAACCATAGAGACAAAACTGAGAACTCCTTTATTTTGTCAAGTTTCAAAGAGCTACTACAATCCATGTTGGATTTAGAGTTCCAAATTCATCTATCTATACAGGAGAGAACAGAGGGAAACCTAAATATAAAACTGCTACTGTAGACGAACGCTTCAACCTAGAAGAACAAAATTTGGTGAGCCAAGTGGGATTTGTGTACTGATCATTACCACCAAGTATCATCAAGATTGGGTGAAAAAATATTTGCTGGTATTTCGGAAACTCTTTATTTCTTAGAAGCTTGGCAACCCGTCTCAATGAAAGTGCTTTCCCACAGTCAGTGCCTAGGGCTAATTAAAGAGGAAACAATCCATAGAGACAAAACAGAGAACTCCTTTATTTTGTCAAGTTTCAAAGAGCTACTACAAACCATGTGGGATTTGGAGTTCCAAATTCATCTATCTAAACAGGAGAGAACATAGGGAAACCTAAATATAAAAACTGCTACTGTAGACGAACGCTTCAACCTAGAAGAACAAAATTTGGTGAGCCAAGTGGGATCTGTGTCCTAATCATTACCACCAAGAATCATCAAGATTGGGTGAAAAAATATTTGCTGGTATTTCGGAAACTCTTTACTTCTTAGAAGCTTGGCAACCCCTCTTAATGAAAGTGCTATTCCACAGTCTGTGCCTAGGGCTAATTGAAGAGGAAACAATCCATAGAGACAAAAGTGAGAACTCCTTTATTTTGTCAAGTTTCAAAGAGCTACTGCAAACCATGTGGGATTTTGAGTTCCAAATTCATCTATCTATACAGGAGAGAACAGAGTGAAACCTAAATATAAAAACTGCTACTGTAGACGAACGCTTCAACCTAGAAGAACAAAATTTGGTGAGCCAAGTGGGAATTTTGTACTGATCATTACCACCAAGTATCATCAATATTAGGTGAAAAAATATTTGCTGGTATTTTGGAAACTCGTTATTTCTTAGAAGCTTGGCAACCCATCTCAATGAAAGTGCTTCCACAGTCTGTGCCTAGGGCTACTTGAAGAGGAAACAAACGATAGAGACAAAACTGAGAACTCCTTTATTTTGTCAAGATTCAAAGAGGTACTACAATCCATGTTGGATTTAGAGTTCCAAATTCATCTATCTATACAGGAGAGAACAGAGGGAAACCTAAATATAAAAACTGCTACTGTAGACGAACGCTTCAACGTAGAAGAACAAAATTTGGTGAGCCAAGTGCGATTTGTGTACTGATCATTACCACCAAGTATCATCAAGATTGGGTGAAAAAATATTTGCTGGTATTTCGGAAACTCGTAATTTCTTAGAAGCTTGGCAACCCCTCTCCATGAAAGTGCTTTTCCACAGTCTGTGACAAGGGCTACTTGTAGAGGAAACAAACCATAGAGACAAAACTGAGAACTTCTTTATTTTGTCAAGTTTCAAAAAGCTACTACAAACCATGTTGGATGTAGAGTTTCAAATTCATGTTTCTATATATGAGAGAACCGAGTGAAACCTAAATATAAAAACTGCTCCTGTAGACGAACGCTAAACGTAGAAGAACAAAATTGGGTGAGCCAAGTGGGATTTGTGTACTGATTATTACCACCAAGTATCATCAAGATTGGGTGAAAAAATATTTGCTGGTTTTTCGGAAACTCGTAATTTCTTAGAAGCTTGGCAACCCCTCTCAATTAAAGTGCTTTTCCACAGTCTGTGCCTAGGGCTACTTGAAGAGGAAACTAACCATAGAGACAAAACTGAGAACTCCTTTATTTTGTCAAGTTTCAAAGAGCTACTACAAACCATGTTGGATTTTGAGTTCCAAATTCATCTCTCTATATTTGAGAGCACAGAGTGAAACCTAAATATAAAAACTGCTACTGTAGACGAACGCTTCAACCTAGAAGAACAAAATTTGGTGAGCCAAGTCGGATCTGTGTACTGATCATTACCACCAAGTATCATCAAGATTGGATGAAAAAAATATTTGCTGGTATTTCGGAAACTCGTAATTTCTTAGCAGCTTGGCAACCCCTCTCATTGAAAGTGCTTTTCCACAGTCTGTGACTAGGGCTACTTGAGGAGGAAAGAAACCATAGAGACAAAACTGAGAACTCCTTTATTTTGTCAAGTTTCAAAGAGCTACTACAAACCATGTTGGATTTAGAGTTCCAAATTCATCTATCTATATAGGAGAGAACAGAGAGAAACCTAAATATAAAAACTGCTACTGTAGAAGAACGCTTCAACTTAGAAGAACAAAATTTGATGAGCCAAGTGGGATTTGTGTGCTGATCATTAGCAACAAGTATCATCAAGATTGTGTGAAAAAATATTTGCTGGTATTTCGGAAACTCGTTATTTCTTAGAAGCTTCGCAACCCCTCTCAATGAAAGTGCTTTTCCACAGTCTGTGCCTAGGGCTACTTGAAGAGGAAACAAACCATAGAGACAAAACTCAGAACTTCTTTATTTTTGTCAACATTCAAAGAGCTACTACAAACCATGTTGGATTTAGAGTTCCAAATTCATCTATCTATACAGGAGAGAACAGAAGGAAACCTAAATATAAAAACTGCTACTGTAGACGAACGCTTCATCCTAGAAGAACAAAATTCGGTGAGCCAAGTGGGATTTGTGTACTGATCATTACCACCAAGTATCATCAAGATTGGATGAAAAAAATATTTGCTGGTATTTCGGAAACTCGTAATTTCTTAGCAGCTTGGCAACCCCTCTCAATGAAAGTGCTTTTCCACAGTCTGTGACTAGGGCTACTTGAAGAGGAAAGGAACCATAGAGACAAAACTGAGAACTCCTTTATTTTGTCAAGTTTCAAAGAGCTACTACAAACCATGTTGGATTTAGAGTTCCAAATTCATCTATCTATATATGAGAGAACAGAGTGAAACCTAAATATAAAAACTGCTACTGTAGACGAACGCTTCAACCTAGAAGAACAAAATTTGGTGAGCCAAGTGGGATTTGTGTAATGATCATTACCACCAAGTATCATCAAGTTTGGGTGAAAAAATATTTGCTGGTTTTTCGGAAACTTGTTATTTCTTAGAAGCTTGGCAACCCTCTCCATGAAAGTGCTTTTCCACAGTCTGTGACTAGGGCTACTTGAAGAGGAAACAAACCATAGAGACAAAACTGAGAACTCCTTTATTTTGTCAAGTTTCAAAAAGCTACTACAAACCATGTTGGATTTAGAGTTCCAAATTCATGTTTCTATATATGAGAGTACCGAGTGAAACCTAAATATAAAAACTGCTCCTGTAGACGAACGTTTCAACGTAGAAGAACAAAATTGGGTGAGCCAAGTGGGATTTGTGTACTGATCATTACCACCAAGTATCATCAAGATTGGGTGAAAAAACATTTGCTGGTATTTCGGAAACTCGTAATTTCTTAGACGCTTGGCAACCCCTCTCCATGAAAGTGCTTTTACACAGTCTGTGACTAGGGCTACTTGAAGAGGAAACAAACCATAGAGACAAAACTGAGAACTCCTTTATTTTGTCAAGTTTCAAAAAGCTACTACAAACCATGTTGGATGTAGAGTTCCAAATTCATGTTTCTATATATGAGAGAACCGAGTGAAACCTAAATATAAAAACTGCTCCTGTAGACGAACGTTTCAACGTAGAAGAACAAAATTGGGTGAGCCAAGTGGGATTTGTGTACTGATCATTACCACCAAGTATCATCAAGATTGGGTGAAAAAATATTTGCTGGTATTTTGGAAACTCGTTATTTCTTAGAAGCTTGGCAACCCATCTCAATGAAAGTGCTTCCACAGTCTGTGCCTAGGGCTACTTGAAGAGGAAACAACCCATATAGACAAAACTGAGAACTCCTTTATTTTGTCAAGTTTCAAAGAGCTACTACAATCCATGTTGGATTTAGAGTTCCAAATTCATGTTTCTATATATGAGAGAACCGAGTGAACCCTAAATATAAAAACTGCTCCTGTAGACGAACGCTTCAACGTAGAAGAACAAAATTGGGTGAGCCAAGTGGGATTTGTGTACTGATCATTACCACCAAGTATCATCAAGATTGGTTGAAAAAATATTTGCTGGTATTTTGGAAACTCGTTATTTCTTAGAAGCTTGGCAATCCATCTCAATGAAAGTGCTTCCACAGTCTGTGCCTAGGGCTACTTGAAGAGGAAACAAACCATAGAGACAAAACTGAGAACTCCTTTATTTTGTCAAGTATCAAAGAGCTACTACAATCCATGTTGGATTTAGAGTTCCAAATTCATCTATCTATATAGGAGAGAACAGAGAGAAACCTAAATATAAAAACTGCTACTGTAGACGAACGCTTCACGTAGAAGAACAAAATTTGGTGAGCCAAGTGGGATTTGTGTACTGATCATTACCACCAAGTATCATCAAGATTGGGTGGAAAAATATTTGCTGGTATTTCGGAAACTCTTTATTTCTTAGAAGCTTGGCAACCCCTCTCAATGAAAGTGCTTTTCCACAGTCTGTGCCTAGGGCTAATTGAAGAGGAAACAATCCATAGAGACAAAACTCAGAACTTCTTTAATTTGTCAAGATTCAAAGAGCTACTACAAACCATGTTGGATTTAGAATTCCAAATTCATCTATCTATACAGGAGAGAACAGAGGGAAACCTAAATATAAAAACTGCTACTGTAGACGAACGCTTCAACCTAGAAGAACAAAATTTGGTGAGCCAAGTGTGATTTGTGTACTGATCATTACCACCAAGTATCATCAAGATTGGATGAAAAAAATATTTGCTGGTATTTCGGAAACTCGTAATTTCTTAGCAGCTTGGCAACCCCTCTCATTTAAAGTGCTTTTCCACAGTCTGTGACTAGGGCTACTTGAAGAGGAAAGAAACCATAGAGACAAAACTGAGAACTCCTTTATTTTGTCAAGTTTCAAAGAGCTACTACAAACCATGTTGGATTTAGAGTTCCAAATTCATCTATCTATATAGGACAGAACAGAGAGAAACCTAAATATAAAAACTGCTACTGTAGACGAACGCTTCAACGTAGAAGAACAAAATTTGGTGAGCCAAGTGGGATTTGTGTACTGATCATTACCACCAAGTATCATCAAGATTGGGTGAAAAAATATTTGCTGGTATTTCGGAAACTCGTTATTTCTTAGAAGCTTGGCAACCCCTCTCAATGAAAGTGATTTTCCACAGTCTGTGCCTAGGGCTAATTGAAGAGGAAACAATCCATACAGACAAAACTCAGAACTTCTTTATTTTGTCAAGATTCAAAGAGCTACTACAAACCATGTTGGATTTAGGATTCCAAATTCATCTATCTATACAGGAGAGAACAGAGGGAAACCTAAATATAAAAACTGCTACTGTAGACGAACGCTTCAACCTAGAAGAACAAAATTTGGTGAGCCAAGTGGGATTTGTGTACTGATCATTACCACCAAGTATCATCAAGATTGGATGAAAAAAATATTTGCTGGTATTTCGGAAACTCGTAATTTCTTAGCAGCTTGGCAACCCCTCTCATTTAAAGTGCTTTTCCACAGTCTGTGACTAGGGCTACTTGAAGAGGAAAGAAACCATAGAGACAAAACTGAGAACTCCTTTATTTTGTCAAGTTTCAAAGAGCTACTACAAACCATGTTGGATTTAGAGTTCCAAATTCATCTATCTATATAGGAGAGAACAGAGAGAAACCTAAATATAAAAACTGCTACTGTAGAAGAACGCTTCAACTTAGAAGAACAAAATTTGATGAGCCAAGTGGGATTTGTGTGCTGATCATTAGCAACAAGTATCCTCAAGATTGGGTGAGAAAATATTTGCTGGTATTTCGGAAACTCGTTATTCTTAGAAGCTTCGCAACCCCTCTCAATGAAAGTGATTTTCCACAGTCTGTGCCTAGGGCTACTTGAAGAGGAAAGAAACCATAGAGACAAAACTCAGAACTTCTTTATTTTGTCAAGATTCAAAGAGCTACTACAAACCATGTTGGATTTAGAGTTCCAAATTCATCTATCTATACAGGAGAGAACAGAGGGAAACCTAAATATAAAAACTGCTACTGTAGACGAACGCTTCATCCTAGAAGAACAAAATTCAGTGACCCAAGTGGGATTTGTGTGCTGATCATTACCACCAAGTATCATCAAGATTGGATGAAAAAAATATTTGCTGGTATTTCGGAAACTCGTAATTTCTTAGCAGCTTGGCAACCCCTCTCATTTAAAGTGCTTTTCCACAGTCTGTGACTAGGGCTACTTGAAGAGGAAAGAAACCATAGAGACAAAACTGAGAACTCCTTTATTTTGTCAAGTTTCAAAGAGCTACTACAAACCATGTTGGATTTAGAGTTCCAAATTCATCTATCTATATAGGAGAGAACAGAGAGAAACCTAAATATAAAAACTGCTACTGTAGACGAACGCTTCAACGTAGAAGAACAAAATTTGGTGAGCCAAGTAGGATTTGTGTACTGATCATTACCACCAAGTATCATCAAGATTGGGTGAAAAAATATTTGCTGGTATTTCGGAAACTCGTTATTTCTTAGAAGCTTGGCAACCCCTCTCAATGAAAGTGATTTTCCACAGTCTGTGCCTAGGGCTAATTGAAGAGGAAACAATCCATACAGACAAAACTCAGAACTTCTTTATTTTGTCAAGATTCAAAGAGCTACTACAAACCATGTTGGATTTAGGATTCCAAATTCATCTATCTATACAGGAGAGAACAGAGGGAAACCTAAATATAAAAACTGCTACTGTAGACGAACGCTTCAACCTAGAAGAACAAAATTTGGTGAGCCAAGTGGGATTTGTGTACTGATCATTACCACCAAGTATCATCAAGATTGGATGAAAAAAATATTTGCTGGTATTTCGGAAACTCGTAATTTCTTAGCAGCTTGGCAACCCCTCTCATTTAAAGTGCTTTTCCACAGTCTGTGACTAGGGCTACTTGAAGAGGAAAGAAACCATAGAGACAAAACTGAGAACTCCTTTATTTTGTCAAGTTTCAAAGAGCTACTACAAACCATGTTGGATTTAGAGTTCCAAATTCATCTATCTATATAGGAGAGAACAGAGAGAAACCTAAATATAAAAACTGCTACTGTAGAAGAACGCTTCAACTTAGAAGAACAAAATTTGATGAGCCAAGTGGGATTTGTGTGCTGATCATTAGCAACAAGTATCCTCAAGATTGGGTGAGAAAATATTTGCTGGTATTTCGGAAACTCGTTATTCTTAGAAGCTTCGCAACCCCTCTCAATGAAAGTGATTTTCCACAGTCTGTGCCTAGGGCTACTTGAAGAGGAAAGAAACCATAGAGACAAAACTCAGAACTTCTTTATTTTGTCAAGATTCAAAGAGCTACTACAAACCATGTTGGATTTAGAGTTCCAAATTCATCTATCTATACAGGAGAGAACAGAGGGAAACCTAAATATAAAAACTGCTACTGTAGACGAACGCTTCATCCTAGAAGAACAAAATTCAGTGACCCAAGTGGGATTTGTGTGCTGATCATTACCACCAAGTATCATCAAGATTGGATGAAAAAAATATTTGCTGGTATTTCGGAAACTCGTAATTTCTTAGCAGCTTGGCAACCCCTCTAAATGAAAGTGCTTTTCCACAGTCTGTGACTAGGGCTACTTGAAGAGGAAAGGAACCATAGAGACAAAACTGAGAACTCCTTTATTCTGTGAAGTTTCAAAGAGCTACTACAAACCATGTTGGATTTAGAGTTCCAAATTCATCTATTTATATATGAGAGAACAGAGTGAAACCTAAATATAAAAACTGCTACTGTAGAAGAACGCTTCAACCTAGAAGAACAAAATTTGGTGAGCCAAGTGGGATTTGTGTAATGATCATTACCACCAAGTATCATCAAGTTTGGGTGAAAAAATATTTGCTGGTTTTTCGGAAACTCGTTATTTCTTAGAAGCTTGGCAACCCCTCTCCATGAAAGTGCTTTTCCACTGTCTGTGACTAGGGCTACTTGAAGAGGAAACAAACCATAGAGACAAAACTGAGAACTCCTTTATTTTGTCAAGTTTCAAAAAGCTACTACAAACCATGTTTGATGTAGAGTTCCAAATTCATGTTTCTATATATGAGAGAACCGAGTGAAACCTAAATATAAAAACTGCTCCTGTAGACGAACGTTTCAACGTAGAAGAACAAAATTGGGTGAGCCAAGTGGGATATGTGTACTGATCATTACCACCAAGTATCATCAAGATTAGGTGAAAAAATATTTGCTGGTATTTTGGAAACTCGTTATTTCTTAGAAGCTTGGCAACCCATCTCAATGAAAGTGCTTCCACAGTCTGTGCCTAGGGCTACTTGAAGAGGAAACAACCCATAGAGACAAAACTGAGAACTCCTTTATTTTGTCAAGTTTCAAAGAGCTACTACAATCCATGTTGGATTTAGAGTTCCAAATTCATCTATCTATATAGGAGAGAACAGAGAGAAACCTAAATATAAAAACTGCTACTGTAGACGAACGCTTCAACGTAGAAGAACAAAATTGGGTGAGCCAAGTGGGATTTGTGTACTGATCATTACCACCAAGTATCATCAAGATTGGGTGAAAAAATATTTGCTGGTATTTTGGAAACTCTTTATTTCTTAGAAGCTTGGCAACCCATCTCAATGAAAGTGCTTTTCCACAGTCTGTGCCTAGGGCTACTTGAAGAGGAAACAACCCATAGAGACAAAACTGAGAACTCCTTTATTTTGTCAAGTTTCAAAGAGCTACTACAATCCATGTTGGATTTAGAGTTCCAAATTCATGTTTCTATATATGAGAGAACCGAGTGAACCCTAAATATAAAAACTGCTCCTGTAGACGAACGCTTCAATGTAGAAGAACAAAATTGGGTGAGCCAAGTGGGATTTGTGTACTGATCATTACCACCAAGTATCATCAAGATTGGGTGAAAAAATATTTGCTGGTATTTCGGAAACTCTTTATTTCTTAGAAGCTTGGCAACCCCTCTCAATGAAAGTGCTTTTCCACAGTCTGTGCCTAGGGCTAATTGAAGAGGAAACAATCCATAGAGACAAAACTCAGAACTTCTTTATTTTGTCAAGATTCAAAGAGCTACTACAAACCATGTTGGATTTAGAATTCCAAATTCATCTATCTATACAGGAGAGAACAGAGGGAAACCTAAATATAAAAACTGCTACTGTAGACGAACGCTTCAACCTAGAAGAACAAAATTTGGTGAGCCAAGTGGGATTTGTGTACTGATCATTACCACCGAGTATCATCAAGATTGGATGAAAAAAATATTTGCTGGTATTTCGGAACCTCGTAATTTCTTAGCAGCTTGGCAACCCCTCTCATTTAAAGTGCTTTTCCACAGTCTGTGACTAGGGCTACTTGAAGAGGAAAGAAACCATAGAGACAAAACTGAGAACTCCTTTATTTTGTCAAGTTTCAAAGAGCTACTACAAACCATGTTGGATTTAGAGTTCCAAATTCATCTATCTATATAGGAGAGAACAGAGAGAATCCTAAATATAAAAACTGCTACTGTAGAAGAACGCTTCAACTTAGAAGAACAAAATTTGATGAGCCAAGTGGGATTTGTGTGCTGATCATTAGCAACAAGTATCATCAAGATTGGGTGAAAAAATATTTGCTGGTATTTCGGAAACTCGTTATTTCTTAGAAGCTTCGCAACCCCTCTCAATGAAAGTGCTTTTCCACAGTCTGTGCCTAGGGCTACTTGAAGAGGAAAGAAACCATAGAGACAAAACTCAGAACTTCTTTATTTTGTCAAGATTCAAAGAGCTACTACAAACCATGTTGGATTTAGAGTTCCAAATTCATCTATCTATACAGGAGAGAACAGAGGGAAACCTAAATATAAAAACTGCTACTGTATACGAACGCTTCATCCTAGAAGAACAAAATTCGGTGACCCAAGTGGGATTTGTATGCTGATCATTACCACCAAGTATCATCAAGATTGGATGAAAAAAATATTTGCTGGTATTTCGGAAACTCGTAATTTCTTAGCAGCTTGGCAACCCCTCTAAATGAAAGTGCTTTTCCACAGTCTGTGACTAGGGCTACTTGAAGAGGAAAGGAACCATAGAGACAAAACTGAGAACTCCTTTATTCTGTCAAGTTTCAAAGAGCTACTACAAACCATGTTGGATTTAGAGTTCCAAATTCATCTATTTATATATGAGAGAACAGAGTGAAACCTAAATATAAAAACTGCTACTGTAGAAGAACGCTTCAACCTAGAAGAACAAAATTTGGTGAGCCAAGTGGGATTTGGGTAATGATCATTACCACCAAGTATCATCAAGTTTGGGTGAAAAAATATTTGCTGGTTTTTCGGAAACTTGTTATTTCTTAGAAGCTTGGCAACCCCTCTCCATGAAAGTGCTTTTCCACTGTCTGTGACTAGGGCTACTTGAAGAGGAAACAAACCATAGAGACAAAACTGAGAACTCCTTTATTTTGTCAAGTTTCAAAAGCTACTACAAACCATGTTGGATGTAGAGTTCCAAACTCATGTTTCTATATATGAGAGAACCGAGTGAAACCTAAATATAAAAACTGCTCCTGTAGACGAACGCTTCAACGTAGAAGAACAAAATTGGGTGAGCCAAGTGGGATTTGTGTACTGATCATTACCACCAAGTATCATCAAGATTGGTTGAAAAAATATTTGCTGGTATTTTGGAAACTCGTTATTTCTTAGAAGCTTGGCAACCCATCTCAATGAAAGTGCTTCCACAGTCTGTGCCTAGGGCTACTTGAAGAGGAAACAAACCATAGAGACAAAACTGAGAACTCCTTTATTTTGTCAAGTTTCAAAGAGCTACTACAATCCATGTTGGATTTAGAGTTCCAAATTCATCTATCTATATAGGAGAGAACAGAGAGAAACCTAAATATAAAAACTGCTACTGTAGACGAACGCTTCAACGTAGAAGAACAAAATTTGGTGAGCCAAGTGGGATTTGTGTACTGATCATTACCACCAAGTATCATCAAGATTGGGTGAAAAAATATTTGCTGGTATTTCGGAAACTCTTTATTTCTTAGAAGCTTGGCAACCCCCCTCAATGAAAGTGCTTTTCCACAGTCTGTGCCTAGGGCTAATTGAAGAGGAAACAATCCATAGAGACAAACTCAGAACTTCTTTATTTTGTCAAGATTCAAAGAGCTACTACAAACCATGTTGGATTTAGAAATCCAAATTCATCTATCTATACAGGAGAGAACAGAGGGAAACCTAAATATAAAAACTGCTACTGTAGACGAACGCTTCAACCTAGAAGAACAAAATTTGGTGAGCCAAGAGGGATTTGTGTACTGATCATTACCACCAAGTATCATCAAGATTGGATGAAAAAAATATTTGCTGGTATTTCGGAAACTCGTAATTTCTTAGCAGCTTGGCAACCCCTCTCATTTAAAGTGCTTTTCCACAGTCTGGTGACTAGGGCTACTTGAAGAGGAAAGAAACCATAGAGACAAAACTGAGAACTCCTTTATTTTGTCAAGTTTCAAAGAGCTACTACAAACCATGTTGGATTTAGAGTTCCAAATTCATCTATCTATATAGGAGAGAACAGAGAGAATCCTAAATATAAAAACTGCTACTGTAGAAGAACGCTTCAACTTAGAAGAACAAAATTTGATGAGCCAAGTGGGATTTGTGTGCTGATCATTAGCAACAAGTATCATCAAGATTGGGTGAAAAAATATTTGCTGGTATTTTGGAAACTCGTTATTTCTTAGAAGCTTGGCAACCCATCTCAATGAAAGTGCTTCCACAGTCTGTGACTAGGGCTACTTGAAGAGGAAACAAACCATAGAGACAAACTGAGAACTCCTTTATTTTGTCAAGTTTCAAAGAGCTACTACAATCCATGTTGGATTTAGAGTTCCAAATTCATCTATCTATATAGGAGAGAACAGAGAGAAACCTAAATATAAAAACTGCTACTGTAGACGAACGCTTCAACGTAGAAGAACAAAATTTGGTGAGCCAAGTGGGATTTGTGTACTGATCATTACCACCAAGTATCATCAAGATTGGGTGAAAAAATATTTGCTGGTATTTTGGAAACTCGTTATTTCTTAGAAGCTTCGCAACCCCTCTCAATGAAAGTGCTTTTCCACAGTCTGTGCCTAGGGCTACTTGAAGAGGAAAGAAACCATAGAGACAAAACTCAGAACTTCTTTATTTTGTCAAGATTCAAAGAGCTACTACAAACCATGTTGGATTTAGAGTTCCAAATTCATCTATCTATACAGGAGAGAACAGAGGGAAACCTAAATATAAAAACTGCTACTGTAGACGAACGCTTCATCCTAGAAGAACAAAATTCGGTGACCCAAGTGGGATTTGTATGCTGATCATTACCACCAAGTATCATCAAGATTGGATGAAAAAAATACTTGCTGGTATTTCGGAAACTCGTAATTTCTTAGCAGCTTGGCAACCCCTCTAAATGAAAGTGCTTTTCCACAGTCTGTGACTAGGGCTACTTGAAGAGGAAAGGAACCATAGAGACAAAACTGAGAACTCCTTTATTCTGTCAAGTTTCAAAGAGCTACTACAATCCATGTTGGATTTAGAGTTCCAAATTCATCTATCTATATAGGAGAGAACAGAGAGAAACCTAAATATAAAAACTGCTACAGTAGACGAACACTTGAACCTAGAAGAACAAAATTTGGTGAGCCAAGTGGGATTTGTGTACTTATCATTACCGCCAAGTATCATCAAGATTGGCTGAAAAAATATTTGCTGGTGTTTCGGAAACTTGTAATTTCTTAGAAGCTTGGCAACCACTCTCAATGAAAGTGCTTTTCCACAGTCTGTGCCTAGGGCTACTTGAAGAGGATACAAACCATAGAGACAAAACTGAGAACTCCTTTATTTTGTCAAGTTTCAAAGAGCTACTACAAACCAAGTTGGATTTAGAGTTCCAAATTCATCTATCTATATAGGAGAGAACAGAGAGAAACCTAAATATAAAAACTGCTACTGTAGAAGAACGCTTCAACTTAGAAGAACAAAATTTGATGAGCCAAGTGGGATTTGTGTGCTGATCATTAGCAACAAGTATCATCAAGATTGGGTGAAAAAATATTTGCTGGTATTTCGGAAACTCGTTATTTCTTAGAAGATTCGCAACCCCTCTCAATGAAAGTGCTTTTCCACAGTCTGTGCCTAGGGTTACTTGAAGAGGAAACAAACCATAGAGACAAAACTGAGAACTCCTTTATTTTGTCAAGATTCAAAGAGCTACTACAAACCATGTTGGATTTAGAGTTCCATTTTCATCTATCTATACAGGAGAGAACAGAGGGAAACCTAAATATAAAAACTGCTACTGTAGACGAACGCTTCAACCTAGAAGAACAAAATTTGGTGAGCCAAGTGGGATTTGTGTACTGATCATTACCACCAAGTATCATCAAGATTGGATGAAAAAAATATTTGCTGGTATTTCGGAAACTCGTAATTTCTTAGCAGCTTGGCAACCCCTCTCATTTTAAAGTGCTTTTCCACAGTCTGTGACTAGGGCTACTTGAAGAGGAAAGAAACCATAGAGACAAAACTGAGAACTCCTTTATTTTGTCAAGTTTCAAAAAGCTACTACAAACCATGTTGGATGTAGAGTTCCAAACTCATGTTTCTATATATGAGAGAACCGAGTGAAACCTAAATATAAAAACTGCTCCTGTAGACGAACGCTTCAACTTAGAAGAACAAAATTGGGTGAGCCAAGTGGGATATGTGTACTGATCATTACCACCAAGTATCATCAAGATTAGGTGAAAAAATATTTGCTGGTATTTTGGAAACTCGTTATTTCTTAGAAGCTTGGCAACCCATCTCAATGAAAGTGCTTCCACAGTCTGTGCCTAGGGCTACTTGAAGAGGAAACAACCCATAGAGACAAAACTGAGAACTCCTTTATTTTGTCAAGTTTCAAAGAGCTACTACAATCCATGTTGGATTTAGAGTTCCAAATTCATCTATCTATATAGGAGAGAACAGAGAGAAACCTAAATATAAAAACTGCTACTGTAGACGAACGCTTCAACGTAGAAGAACAAAATTGGGTGAGCCAAGTGGGATTTGTGTACTGATCATTACCACCAAGTATCATCAAGATTGGGTGAAAAAATATTTACTGGTATTTTGGAAACTCTTTATTTCTTAGAAGCTTGGCAACCCATCTCAATGAAAGTGCTTTTCCACAGTCTGTGCCTAGGGCTACTTGAAGAGGAAACAACCCATAGAGACAAAACTGAGAACTCCTTTATTTTGTCAAGTTTCAAAGAGCTACTACAATCCATGTTGGATTTAGAGTTCCAAATTCATGTTTCTATATATGAGAGAACCGAGTGAACCCTAAATATAAAAACTGCTCCTGTAGACGAACGCTTCAACGTAGAAGAACAAAATTGGGTGAGCCAAGTGGGATTTGTGTACTGATCATTACCACCAAGTATCATCAAGATTGGGTGAAAAAATATTTGCTGGTATTTCGGAAACTCGTTATTTCTTAGAAGCTTGGCAACCCCTCTCAATGAAAGTGCTTTTCCACAGTCTGTGCCTAGGGCTAATTGAAGAGGAAACAATCCATAGAGACAAAACTCAGAACTTCTTTATTTTGTCAAGATTCAAAGAGCTACTACAAACCATGTTGGATTTAGAATTCCAAATTCATCTATCTATACAGGAGAGAACAGAGGGAAACCTAAATATAAAAACTGCTACTGTAGACGAACGCTTCAACCTAGAAGAACAAAATTTGGTGAGCCAAGTGGGATTTGTGTACTGATCATTACCACCGAGTATCATCAAGATTGGATGAAAAAAATATTTGCTGGTATTTCGGAACCTCGTAATTTCTTAGCAGCTTGGCAACCCCTCTCATTTAAAGTGCTTTTCCACAGTCTGTGACTAGGGCTACTTGAAGAGGAAAGAAACCATAGAGACAAAACTGAGAACTCCTTTATTTTGTCAAGTTTCAAAGAGCTACTACAAACCATGTTGGATTTAGAGTTCCAAATTCATCTATCTATATAGGAGAGAACAGAGAGAATCCTAAATATAAAAACTGCTACTGTAGAAGAACGCTTCAACTTAGAAGAACAAAATTTGATGAGCCAAGTGGGATTTGTGTGCTGATCATTAGCAACAAGTATCATCAAGATTGGGTGAAAAAATATTTGCTGGTATTTCGGAAACTCGTTATTTCTTAGAAGCTTCGCAACCCCTCTCAATGAAAGTGCTTTTCCACAGTCTGTGCCTAGGGCTACTTGAAGAGGAAAGAAACCATAGAGACAAAACTCAGAACTTCTTTATTTTGTCAAGATTCAAAGAGCTACTACAAACCATGTTGGATTTAGAGTTCCAAATTCATCTATCTATACAGGAGAGAACAGAGGGAAACCTAAATATAAAAACTGCTACTGTATACGAACGCTTCATCCTAGAAGAACAAAATTCGGTGACCCAAGTGGGATTTGTATGCTGATCATTACCACCAAGTATCATCAAGATTGGATGAAAAAAATATTTGCTGGTATTTCGGAAACCCGTAATTTCTTAGCAGCTTGGCAACCCCTCTAAATGAAAGTGCTTTTCCACAGTCTGTGACTAGGGCTACTTGAAGAGGAAAGGAACCATAGAGACAAAACTGAGAACTCCTTTATTCTGTCAAGTTTCAAAGAGCTACTACAAACCATGTTGGATTTAGAGTTCCAAATTCATCTATTTATATATGAGAGAACAGAGTGAAACCTAAATATAAAAACTGCTACTGTAGAAGAACGCTTCAACCTAGAAGAACAAAATTTGGTGAGCCAAGTGGGATTTGTGTGCTGATCATTAGCAACAAGTATCCTCAAGATTGGGTGAGAAAATATTTGCTGGTATTTCGGAAACTCGTTATTCTTAGAAGCTTCGCAACCCCTCTCAATGAAAGTGATTTTCCACAGTCTGTGCCTAGGGCTACTTGAAGAGGAAAGAAACCATAGAGACAAAACTCAGAACTTCTTTATTTTGTCAAGATTCAAAGAGCTACTACAAACCATGTTGGATTTAGAGTTCCAAATTCATCTATCTATACAGGAGAGAACAGAGGGAAACCTAAATATAAAAACTGCTACTGTAGACGAACGCTTCATCCTAGAAGAACAAAATTCAGTGACCCAAGTGGGATTTGTGTGCTGATCATTACCACCAAGTATCATCAAGATTGGATGAAAAAAATATTTGCTGGTATTTCGGAAACTCGTAATTTCTTAGCAGCTTGGCAACCCCTCTAAATGAAAGTGCTTTTCCACAGTCTGTGACTAGGGCTACTTGAAGAGGAAAGGAACCATAGAGACAAAACTGAGAACTCCTTTATTCTGTGAAGTTTCAAAGAGCTACTACAAACCATGTTGGATTTAGAGTTCCAAATTCATCTATTTATATATGAGAGAACAGAGTGAAACCTAAATATAAAAACTGCTATTGTAGAAGAACGCTTCAACCTAGAAGAACAAAATTTGGTGAGCCAAGTGGGATTTGTGTAATGATCATTACCACCAAGTATCATCAAGTTTGGGTGAAAAAATATTTGCTGGTTTTTCGGAAACTCGTTATTTCTTAGAAGCTTGGCAACCCCTCTCCATGAAAGTGCTTTTCCACTGTCTGTGACTAGGGCTACTTGAAGAGGAAACAAACCATAGAGACAAACTGAGAACTCCTTTATTTTGTCAAGTTTCAAAAAGCTACTACAAACCATGTTTGATGTAGAGTTCCAAATTCATGTTTCTATATATGAGAGAACCGAGTGAAACCTAAATATAAAAACTGCTCCTGTAGACGAACGTTTCAACGTAGAAGAACAAAATTGGGTGAGCCAAGTGGGATATGTGTACTGATCATTACCACCAAGTATCATCAAGATTAGGTGAAAAAATATTTGCTGGTATTTTGGAAACTCGTTATTTCTTAGAAGCTTGGCAACCCATCTCAATGAAAGTGCTTCCACAGTCTGTGCCTAGGGCTACTTGAAGAGGAAACAACCCATAGAGACAAAACTGAGAACTCCTTTATTTTGTCAAGTTTCAAAGAGCTACTACAATCCATGTTGGATTTAGAGTTCCAAATTCATCTATCTATATAGGAGAGAACAGAGAGAAACCTAAATATAAAAACTGCTACTGTAGACGAACGCTTCAACGTAGAAGAACAAAATTGGGTGAGCCAAGTGGGATTTGTGTACTGATCATTACCACCAAGTATCATCAAGTTGGGTGAAAAAATATTTGCTGGTATTTTGGAAACTCTTTATTTCTTAGAAGCTTGGCAACCCATCTCAATGAAAGTGCTTTTCCACAGTCTGTGCCTAGGGCTACTTGAAGAGGAAACAACCCATAGAGACAAAACTGAGAACTCCTTTATTTTGTCAAGTTTCAAAGAGCTACTACAATCCATGTTGGATTTAGAGTTCCAAATTCATGTTTCTATATATGAGAGAACCGAGTGAACCCTAAATATAAAAACTGCTCCTGTAGACGAACGCTTCAACGTAGAAGAACAAAATTGGGTGAGCCAAGTGGGATTTGTGTACTGATCATTACCACCAAGTATCATCAAGATTGGGTGAAAAAATATTTGCTGGTATTTCGGAAACTCTTTATTTCTTAGAAGCTTGGCAACCCCTCTCAATGAAAGTGCTTTTCCACAGTCTGTGCCTAGGGCTAATTGAAGAGGAAACAATCCATAGAGACAAAACTCAGAACTTCTTTATTTTGTCAAGATTCAAAGAGCTACTACAAACCATGTTGGATTTAGAATTCCAAATTCATCTATCTATACAGGAGAGAACAGAGGGAAACCTAAATATAAAAACTGCTACTGTAGACGAACGCTTCAACCTAGAAGAACAAAATTTGGTGAGCCAAGTGGGATTTGTGTACTGATCATTACCACCGAGTATCATCAAGATTGGATGAAAAAAATATTTGCTGGTATTTCGGAACCTCGTAATTTCTTAGCAGCTTGGCAACCCCTCTCATTTAAAGTGCTTTTCCACAGTCTGTGACTAGGGCTACTTGAAGAGGAAAGAAACCATAGAGACAAAACTGAGAACTCCTTTATTTTGTCAAGTTTCAAAGAGCTACTACAAACCATGTTGGATTTAGAGTTCCAAATTCATCTATCTATATAGGAGAGAACAGAGAGAATCCTAAATATAAAAACTGCTACTGTAGAAGAACGCTTCAACTTAGAAGAACAAAATTTGATGAGCCAAGTGGGATTTGTGTGCTGATCATTAGCAACAAGTATCATCAAGATTGGGTGAAAAAATATTTGCTGGTATTTCGGAAACTCGTTATTTCTTAGAAGCTTCGCAACCCCTCTCAATGAAAGTGCTTTTCCACAGTCTGTGCCTAGGGCTACTTGAAGAGGAAAGAAACCATAGAGACAAAACTCAGAACTTCTTTATTTTGTCAAGATTCAAAGAGCTACTACAAACCATGTTGGATTTAGAGTTCCAAATTCATCTATCTATACAGGAGAGAACAGAGGGAAACCTAAATATAAAAACTGCTACTGTATACGAACGCTTCATCCTAGAAGAACAAAATTCGGTGACCCAAGTGGGATTTGTATGCTGATCATTACCACCAAGTATCATCAAGATTGGATGAAAAAAATATTTGCTGGTATTTCGGAAACCCGTAATTTCTTAGCAGCTTGGCAACCCCTCTAAATGAAAGTGCTTTTCCACAGTCTGTGACTAGGGCTACTTGAAGAGGAAAGGAACCATAGAGACAAAACTGAGAACTCCTTTATTCTGTCAAGTTTCAAAGAGCTACTACAAACCATGTTGGATTTAGAGTTCCAAATTCATCTATTTATATATGAGAGAACAGAGTGAAACCTAAATATAAAAACTGCTACTGTAGAAGAACGCTTCAACCTAGAAGAACAAAATTTGGTGAGCCAAGTGGGATTTGGGTAATGATCATTACCACCAAGTATCATCAAGTTTGGGTGAAAAAATATTTGCTGGTTTTTCGGAAACTTGTTATTTCTTAGAAGCTTGGCAACCCCTCTCAATGAAAGTGCTTTTCCACTGTCTGTGACTAGGGCTACTTGAAGAGGAAACAAACCATAGAGACAAAACTGAGAACTCCTTTATTTTGTCAAGTTTCAAAGAGCTACTACAAACCATGTTGGATGTAGAGTTCCAAACTCATGTTTCTATATATGAGAGAACCGAGTGAAACCTAAATATAAAAACTGCTCCTGTAGACGAACGCTTCAACGTAGAAGAACAAAATTGGGTGAGCCAAGTGGGATTTGTGTACTGATCATTACCACCAAGTATCATCAAGATTGGTTGAAAAAATATTTGCTGGTATTTTGGAAACTCGTTATTTCTTAGAAGCTTGGCAACCCATCTCAATGAAAGTGCTTCCACAGTCTGTGCCTAGGGCTACTTGAAGAGGAAACAAACCATAGAGACAAAACTGAGAACTCCTTTATTTTGTCAAGTTTCAAAGAGCTACTACAATCCATGTTGGATTTAGAGTTCCAAATTCATCTATCTATATAGGAGAGAACAGAGAGAAACCTAAATATAAAAACTGCTACTGTAGACGAACGCTTCAACGTAGAAGAACAAAATTTGGTGAGCCAAGTGGGATTTGTGTACTGATCATTACCACCAAGTATCATCAAGATTGGGTGAAAAAATATTTGCTGGTATTTCGGAAACTCTTTATTTCTTAGAAGCTTGGCAACCCCCCTCAATGAAAGTGCTTTTCCACAGTCTGTGCCTAGGGCTAATTGAAGAGGAAACAATCCATAGAGACAAAACTCAGAACTTCTTTATTTTGTCAAGATTCAAAGAGCTACTACAAACCATGTTGGATTTAGAATTCCAAATTCATCTATCTATACAGGAGAGAACAGAGGGAAACCTAAATATAAAAACTGCTACTGTAGACGAACGCTTCAACCTAGAAGAACAAAATTTGGTGAGCCAAGTGGGATTTGTGTACTGATCATTACCACCAAGTATCATCAAGATTGGATGAAAAAAATATTTGCTGGTATTTCGGAAACTCGTAATTTCTTAGCAGCTTGGCAACCCCTCTCATTTAAAGTGCTTTTCCACAGTCTGTGACTAGGGCTACTTGAAGAGGAAAGAAACCATAGAGACAAAACTGAGAACTCCTTTATTTTGTCAAGTTTCAAAGAGCTACTACAAACCATGTTGGATTTAGAGTTCCAAATTCATCTATCTATATAGGAGAGAACAGAGAGAATCCTAAATATAAAAACTGCTACTGTAGAAGAACGCTTCAACTTAGAAGAACAAAATTTGATGAGCCAAGTGGGATTTGTGTGCTGATCATTAGCAACAAGTATCATCAAGATTGGGTGAAAAAATATTTGCTGGTATTTTGGAAACTCGTTATTTCTTAGAAGCTTGGCAACCCATCTCAATGAAAGTGCTTCCACAGTCTGTGACTAGGGCTACTTGAAGAGGAAACAAACCATAGAGACAAAACTGAGAACTCCTTTATTTTGTCAAGTTTCAAAGAGCTACTACAATCCATGTTGGATTTAGAGTTCCAAATTCATCTATCTATATAGGAGAGAACAGAGAGAAACCTAAATATAAAAACTGCTACTGTAGACGAACGCTTCAACGTAGAAGAACAAAATTTGGTGAGCCAAGTGGGATTTGTGTACTGATCATTACCACCAAGTATCATCAAGATTGGGTGAAAAAATATTTGCTGGTATTTTGGAAACTCGTTATTTCTTAGAAGCTTCGCAACCCCTCTCAATGAAAGTGCTTTTCCACAGTCTGTGCCTAGGGCTACTTGATGAGGAAAGAAACCATAGAGACAAAACTCAGAACTTCTTTATTTTGTCAAGATTCAAAGAGCTACTACAAACCATGTTGGATTTAGAGTTCCAAATTCATCTATCTATACAGGAGAGAACAGAGGGAAACCTAAATATAAAAACTGCTACTGTAGACGAACGCTTCATCCTAGAAGAACAAAATTCGGTGACCCAAGTGGGATTTGTATGCTGATCATTACCACCAAGTATCATCAAGATTGGATGAAAAAAATACTTGCTGGTATTTCGGAAACTCGTAATTTCTTAGCAGCTTGGCAACCCCTCTAAATGAAAGTGCTTTTCCACAGTCTGTGACTAGGGCTACTTGAAGAGGAAAGGAACCATAGAGACAAAACTGAGAACTCCTTTATTCTGTCAAGTTTCAAAGAGCTACTACAAACCATGTTGGATTTAGAGTTCCAAATTCATCTATTTATATATGAGAGAACAGAGTGAAACCTAAATATAAAAACTGCTACTGTAGAAGAACGCTTCAACCTAGAAGAACAAAATTTGGTGAGCCAAGTGGGATTTGTGTAATGATCATTACCACCAAGTATCATCAAGTTTGGGTGAAAAAATATTTGCTGGTTTTTCGGAAACTTGTTATTTCTTAGAAGCTTGGCAACCCCTCTCCATGAAAGTGCTTTTCCACTGTCTGTGACTAGGGCTACTTGAAGAGGAAACAAACCATAGAGCCAAAACTGAGAACTCCTTTATTTTGTCAAGTTTCAAAAAGCTACTACAAACCATGTTGGATGTAGAGTTCCAAACTCATGTTTCTCTATATGAGAGAACCGAGTGAAACCTAAATATAAAAACTGCTCCTGTAGACGAACGTTTCAACGTAGAAGAACAAAATTGGGTGAGCCAAGTGGGATTTGTGTACTGATCATTACCACCAAGTATCATCAAGATTGGTTGAAAAAATATTTGCTGGTATTTTGGAAACTCGTTATTTCTTAGAAGCTTGGCAACCCATCTCAATGAAAGTGCTTCCACAGTCTGTGCCTAGGGCTACTTGAAGAGGAAACAAACCATAGAGACAAAACTGAGAACTCCTTTATTTTGTCAAGTTTCAAAGAGCTACTACAATCCATGTTGGATTTAGAGTTCCAAATTCATCTATCTATATAGGAGAGAACAGAGAGAAACCTAAATATAAAAACTGCTACTGTAGACGAACGCTTCAACGTAGAAGAACAAAATTTGGTGAGCCAAGTGGGATTTGTGTACTGATCATTACCACCAAGTATCATCAAGATTGGGTGAAAAAATATTTGCTGGTATTTCGGAAACTCTTTATTTCTTAGAAGCTTGGCAACCCCTCTCAATGAAAGTGCTTTTCCACAGTCTGTGCCTAGGGCTAATTGAAGAGGAAACAATCCATAGAGACAAAACTCAGAACTTCTTTATTTTGTCAAGATTCAAAGAGCTACTACAAACCATGTTGGATTTAGAATTCCAAATTCATCTATCTATACAGGAGAGAACAGAGGGAAACCTAAATATAAAAACTGCTCCTGTAGACGAACGCTTCAACCTAGAAGAACAAAATTTGGTGAGCCAAGTGGGATTTGTGTACTGATCATTACCACCAAGTATCATCAAGATTGGATGAAAAAAATATTTGCCTGTATTTCGGAAACTCGTAATTTCTTAGCAGCTTGGCAACCCCTCTCATTTAAAGTGCTTTTCCACAGTCTGTGACTAGGGCTACTTGAAGAGGAAAGAAACCATAGAGACAAAACTGAGAACTCCTTTATTTTGTCAAGTTTCAAAGAGCTACTACAAACCATGTTGGATTTAGAGTTCCAAATTCATCTATCTATATAGGAGAGAACAGAGAGAAACCTAAATATAAAAACTGCTACTGTAGAAGAACGCTTCAACTTAGAAGAACAAAATTTGATGAGCCAAGTGGGATTTGTGTGCTGATCATTAGCAACAAGTACCCTCAAGATTGGGTGAAAAAATATTTGCTGGTATTTCGGAAACTCGTTATTTCTTAGAAGCTTCGCAACCCCTCTCAATGAAAGTGATTTTCCACAGTCTGTGCCTAGGGCTACTTGAAGAGGAAAGAAACCATAGAGACAAAACTCAGAACTTCTTTATTTTGTCAAGATTCAAAGAGCTACTACAAACCATGTTGGATGTAGAGTTCCAAATTCATGTTTCTATATATGAGAGAACCGAGTGAAACCTAAATATAAAAACTGCTCCTGTAGACGAACGTTTCAACGTAGAAGAACAAAATTGGGTGAGCCAAGTGGGATTTGGGTACTGATCATTACCACCAAGTATCATCAAGATTAGGTGAAAAAATATTTGCTGGTATTTTGGAAACTAGTTATTTCTTAGAAGCTTGGCAACCCATCTCAATGAAAGTGCTTCCAAAGTCTGTGCCTAGGGATACTTGAAGAGGAAACAAACCATAGAGACAAAACTGAGAACTCCTTTATTTTGTCAAGTTTCAAAGAGCTACTACAATCCATGTTGGATTTAGAGTTCCAAATTCATCTATTTATACAGGAGAGAACTGAGGGAAACCTAAATATAAAAACTGCTACTGTAGACGAACGCTTCAACCTAGAAGAACAAAATTTGGTGAGCCAAGTGGGAATTGTGTACTGATCATTACCACCAAGTATCATCAAGATTGGGTGAAAAAATATTTGCTGGTATTTCGGAAACTCGTAATTTCTTAGAAGCTTGGCAACCCCTCTCCATGAAAGTGCTTTTCCACAGTCTGTGACTAGGGCTACTTGAAGAGGAAACAAACCATAGAGACAAAACTGAGAACTCCTTTATTTTGTCAAGTTTCAAAAAGCTACTACAAACCATGTTGGATGTAGAGTTCCAAATTCATGTTTCTATATATGAGAGAACCGAGTGAAACCTAAATATAAAAACTGCTCCTGTAGACGAACGCTTCAACGTAGAAGAACAAAATTGGGTGAGCCAAGTGGGATTTGTGTACTGATCATTACCACCAAGTATCATCAAGATTGGGTGAAAAAATATTTGCTGGTATTTTGGAAACTCGTTATTTCTTAGAAGCTTGGCAACCCATCTCAATGAAAGTGCTTCCACAGTCTGTGCCTAGGGGTACTTGAAGAGGAAACAAACCATAGTGACAAAACTGAGAACTCCTTTATTTTGTCAAGTTTCAAAGAGCTACTACAATCCATGTTGGATTTAGAGTTCCAAATTCATCTATCTATATAGGAGAGAACAGAGAGAAACCTAAATATAAAAACTGCTACTGTAGACGAACGCTTCAACGTAGAAGAAAAAAATTTGGTGAGCCAAGTGGGATTTGTGTACTGATCATTACCACCAAGTATCATCAAGATTGGGTGAAAAAATATTTGCTGGTATTTCGGAAACTCTTTATTTCTTAGAAGCTTGGCAACCCCTCTCAATGAAAGTGCTTTTCCACAGTCTGTGCCTAGGGCTACTTGAAGAGGAAAGAAACCATAGAGACAAAACTGAGAACTCCTTTATTTTGTCAATTTTCAAAGAGCTACTACAAACCATGTTGGATTTAGAGTTCCAAATTCATCTATCTTACAGGAGAGAACAGAGGGAAACCTAAATATAAAAACTGCTACTGTAGACGAACGATTCAACCTAGAAGAACAAAATTTGGTGAGCCAAGTGGGATTTGTGTACTGATCAATAGCAACAAATATCATCAAGATTGGGTGAAAAAATATTTGCTGGTATTTCGGAAACTCGTTATGTCTTAGAAGCTTTACAACCCCTCTCAATGAAAGTGCTTTTCCACAGTCTGTGCCTAGGGCTACTTGAAGAGGAAACAAACCATAGAGACAAAACTGAGAACTCCTTTATTTTGTCAAGTTTCAAAGAGCTACTACAATCCATGTTGGATTTAGAGTTCCAAATTCATCTATCTATATAGGAGAGAACAGAGAGAAACCTAAATATAAAAACTGCTACAGTAGACGAACACTTGAACCTAGAAGAACAAAATTTGGTGAGCCAAGTGGGATTTGTGTACTTATCATTACCGCCAAGTATCATCAAGATTGGCTGAAAAAATATTTGCTGGTGTTTCGGAAACTTGTAATTTCTTAGAAGCTTGGCAACCACTCTCAATGAAAGTGCTTTTCCACAGTCTGTGCCTAGGGCTACTTGAAGAGGATACAAACCATAGAGACAAAACTGAGAACTCCTTTATTTTGTCAAGTTTCAAAGAGCTACTACAAACCAAGTTGGATTTAGAGTTCCAAATTCATCTATCTATATAGGAGAGAACAGAGAGAAACCTAAATATAAAAACTGCTACTGTAGAAGAACGCTTCAACTTAGAAGAACAAAATTTGATGAGCCAAGTGGGATTTGTGTGCTGATCATTAGCAACAAGTATCATCAAGATTGGGTGAAAAAATATTTGCTGGTATTTCGGAAACTCGTTATTTCTTAGAAGATTCGCAACCCCTCTCAATGAAAGTGCTTTTCCACAGTCTGTGCCTAGGGTTACTTGAAGAGGAAACAAACCATAGAGACAAAACTGAGAACTCCTTTATTTTGTCAAGATTCAAAGAGCTACTAAAAACCATGTTGGATTTAGAGTTCCATTTTCATCTATCTATACAGGAGAGAACAGAGGGAAACCTAAATATAAAAACTGCTACTGTAGACGAACGCTTCATCCTAGAAGAACAAAATTCGGTGAGCCAAGTGGGATTTGTGTACTGATCATTATCACCAAGTATCATCAAGATTTGATGAAAAAAATATTTGATGGTATTTCGGAAACTCGTCATTTCTTAGCAGCTTGGCAACCCCTCTCAATGAAAGTGCTTTTCCACATGCTGTGACTAGGGCTACTTGAAGAGGAAAGAAACCATAGAGACAAAACTGAGAACTCCTTTATTTTGTCAAGTTTCAAAGAGCTAGTACAAACCATGTTGGATTTAGAGTCCCAAATTCATCTATCTATATAGGAGAGAACAGAGAGAAACCTAAATATAAAAACTGCTACTGTAGAAGAACGCTTCAACTTAGAAGAACAAAATTTGATGAGCCAAGTGGGATTTGTGTGCTGATCATTAGCAACAAGTATCATCAAGATTGGGTGAAAAAATATTTCCTGGTATTTCGGAAACTCGTAATTTCTTAGAAGCTTGGCAACCCCTCTCCATGAAAGTGCTTTTCCACAGTCCTTGAGTAGGGCTACTTGAAGAGGAAACATACCATAGAGACAAAACTGAGAACTCCTTTATTTTGTCACGTTTCAAAAAGCCACCAGAAAACATGTTGGATGTAGAGTTCCAAATTCATGTTTCTATATATGAGAGAACCGAGTGAAACCTAAATATAAAAACTGCTCCTGTAGACGAACGATTCAACGTAGAAGAACCAAATTGGGTGAGCCAAGAGGGATTTGTGTACTGATCATTACCACCAAGTATCATCAAGATTGGGGGAAAAAATATTTGCTGGTATTTTGGAAACTCGTTATTTCTTAGAAGCTTGGCAAACCATCTCAATGAAAGTGCTTCCACAGTCTGCGCCTACGGCTACTTGAAGAGGAAAGAAACCATAGAGACAAAACTGAGAACTCCTTTATTTTGTCAAGTTTCAAAGAGCTACTACAATCCATGTTGGATGTAGAGTTCCAAATTCATCTATCTATATAGGAGAGAACAGAGAGAAACCTGAGTATAAAAACTGCTACTGTAGAAGAACGCTTCAACTTAGAAGAACAAAATTTGATGAGCCAAGTGGGATTTGTGTGCTGATCATTAGCAGCAAGTATCCTCAAGATTGGGTGAAAAAATATTTGCTGGTATTTCGGAAACTGGTTATTTCTTAGAAGCTTCGCAACCCCTCTCAATGAAAGTGCTTTTCCACAGTCTGTGCCTAGGGCTACTTGAAGAGGAAAGAAACCATAGAGACAAAACTCAGAACTTCTTTATTTTGTCAAGATTCAAAGAGCTACTACAAACCATGTTGGATTTAGAGTTCCAAATTCATCTATCTATACAGGAGAGAACAGAGGGAAACCTAAATATAAAAACTGCTACTGTAGACGAACGCTTCATCCTAGAAGAACAAAATTCAGTGACCCAAGTGGGATTTGTGTGCTGATCATTACCACCAAGTATCATCAAGATTGGATGAAAAAAATATTTGCTGGTATTTCGGAAACTCGTAATTTCTTAGCAGCTTGGCAACCCCTCTAAATGAAAGTGCTTTTCCACAGTCTGTGACTAGGGCTACGTGAAGAGGAAAGGAACCATAGAGACAAAACTGAGAACTCCTTTATTCTGTCAAGTTTCAAAGAGCTACTACAAACCATGTTGGATTTAGAGTTCCAAATTCATCTATTTATATATGAGAGAACAGAGTGAAACCTAAATATAAAAACTGCTACTGTAGAAGAACGCTTCAACCTAGAAGAACAAAATTTGGTGAGCCAAGTGGGATTTGTGTAATGATCATTACCACCAAGTATCATCAAGTTTGGGTGAAAAAATGTTTGCTGGTTTTTCGGAAACTTGTTATTTCTTAGAAGCTTGGCAACCCCTCTCCATGAAAGTGCTTTTCCACTGTCTGTGACTAGGGCTACTTGAAGAGGAAACAAACCATAGAGACAAAACTGAGAACTCCTTTATTTTGTCAAGTTTCAAAAAGCTACTACAAACCATGTTGGATGTAGAGTTCCAAATTCATGTTTCTATATATGAGAGAACCGAGTGAAACCTAAATATAAAAACTGCTCCTATAGACGAACGTTTCAACGTAGAAGAACAAAATTGGGTGAGCCAAGTGGGATTTGCGTACTGATCATTACCACCAAGTATCATCAAGATTAGGTGAAAAAATATTTGCTGGTATTTTGGAAACTCGTTATTTCTTAGAAGATTCGCAACCCATCTCAATGAAAGTGCTTCCACAGTCTGTGCCTAGGGATACTTGAAGAGGAAACAAACCATAGAGACAAAACTGAGAACTCCTTTATTTTGTCAAGTTTCAAAGAGCTACTACAATCCATGTTGGATTTAGAGTTCCAAATTCATCTATTTATACAGGAGAGAACTGAGGGAAACCTAAATATAAAAACTGCTACTGTAGACGAACGCTTCAACCTAGAAGAACAAAATTTGGTGAGCCAAGTGGGATTTGTGTACTGATCATTACCACCAAGTATCATCAAGATTGGGTGAAAAAACATTTGCTGGTATTTCGGAAACTCGTAATTTCTTAGACGCTTGGCAACCCCTCTCCATGAAAGTGCTTTTCCACAGTCTGTGACTAGGGCTACTTGAAGAGGAAACAAACCATAGAGACAAAACTGAGAACTCCTTTATTTTGTCAAGTTTCAAAAAGCTACTACAAACCATGTTGGATGTAGAGTTCCAAATTCATGTTTCTATATATGAGAGAACCGAGTGAAACCTAAATATAAAAACTGCTCCTGTAGACGAACGTTTCAACGTAGAAGAACAAAATTGGGTGAGCCAAGTGGGATTTGTGTACTGATCATTACCACCAAGTATCATCAAGATTGGGTGAAAAAATATTTGCTGGTATTTTGGAAACTCTTTATTTCTTAGAAGCTTGGCAACCCATCTCAATGAAAGTGCTTCCACAGTCTGTGCCTAGGGCTACTTGAAGAGGAAACAAACCATAGAGACAAAACTGAGAACTCCTTTATTTGTCAAGTTTCAAAGAGCTACTACAATCCATGTTGGATTTAGAGTTCCAAATTCATCTATTTATACAGGAGAGAACAGAGAGAAACCTAAATATAAAAACTGCTACTGTAGAAGAACGCTTCAACTTAGAAGAACAAAATTTGATGAGCCAAGTTGGATTTGTGTGCTGATCATTAGCAACAAGTACCCTCAAGATTGGGTGAAAAAATATTTGCTGGTATTTCGGAAACTCGTTATTTCTTAGAAGCTTCGCAACCCCTCTCAATGAAAGTGATTTTCCACAGTCTGTGCCTAGGGCTACTTGAAGAGGAAAGAAACCATAGAGACAAAACTCAGAACTTCTTTATTTTGTCAAGATTCAAAGAGCTACTACAAACCATGTTGGATGTAGAGTTCCAAATTCATGTTTCTATATATGAGAGAACCGAGTGAAACCTAAATATAAAAACTGCTCCTGTAGACGAACGTTTCAACGTAGAAGAACAAAATTGGGTGAGCCAAGTGGGATTTGTACTGATCATTACCACCAAGTATCATCAAGATTAGGTGAAAAAATATTTGCTGGTATTTTGGAAACTAGTTATTTCTTAGAAGCTTGGCAACCCATCTCAATGAAAGTGCTTCCAAAGTCTGTGCCTAGGGATACTTGAAGAGGAAACAAACCATAGAGACAAAACTGAGAACTCCTTTATTTTGTCAAGTTTCAAAGAGCTACTACAATCCATGTTGGATTTAGAGTTCCAAATTCATCTATTTATACAGGAGAGAACTGAGGGAAACCTAAATATAAAAACTGCTACTGTAGACGAACGCTTCAACCTAGAAGAACAAAATTTGGTGAGCCAAGTGGGAATTGTGTACTGATCATTACCACCAAGTATCATCAAGATTGGGTGAAAAAATATTTGCTGGTATTTCGGAAACTCGTAATTTCTTAGAAGCTTGGCAACCCCTCTCCATGAAAGTGCTTTTCCACAGTCTGTGACTAGGGCTACTTGAAGAGGAAACAAACCATAGAGACAAAACTGAGAACTCCTTTATTTTGTCAAGTTTCAAAAAGCTACTACAAACCATGTTGGATGTAGAGTTCCAAATTCATGTTTCTATATATGAGAGAACCGAGTGAAACCTAAATATAAAAACTGCTCCTGTAGACGAACGCTTCAACGTAGAAGAACAAAATTGGGTGAGCCAAGTGGGATTTGTGTACTGATCATTACCACCAAGTATCATCAAGATTGGGTGAAAAAATATTTGCTGGTATTTTGGAAACTCGTTATTTCTTAGAAGCTTGGCAACCCATCTCAATGAAAGTGCTTCCACAGTCTGTGCCTAGGGGTACTTGAAGAGGAAACAAACCATAGTGACAAAACTGAGAACTCCTTTATTTTGTCAAGTTTCAAAGAGCTACTACAATCCATGTTGGATTTAGAGTTCCAAATTCATCTATCTATATAGGAGAGAACAGAGAGAAACCTAAATATAAAAACTGCTACTGTAGACGAACGCTTCAACGTAGAAGAAAAAAATTTGGTGAGCCAAGTGGGATTTGTGTACTGATCATTACCACCAAGTATCATCAAGATTGGGTGAAAAAATATTTGCTGGTATTTCGGAAACTCTTTATTTCTTAGAAGCTTGGCAACCCCTCTCAATGAAAGTGCTTTTCCACAGTCTGTGCCTAGGGCTACTTGAAGAGGAAAGAAACCATAGAGACAAAACTGAGAACTCCTTTATTTTGTCAAGTTTCAAAGAGCTACTACAAACCATGTTGGATTTAGAGTTCCAAATTCATCTATCTTACAGGAGAGAACAGAGGGAAACCTAAATATAAAAACTGCTACTGTAGACGAACGATTCAACCTAGAAGAACAAAATTTGGTGAGCCAAGTGGGATTTGTGTACTGATCAATAGCAACAAATATCATCAAGATTGGGTGAAAAAATATTTGCTGGTATTTCGGAAACTCGTTATGTCTTAGAAGCTTTACAACCCCTCTCAATGAAAGTGCTTTTCCACAGTCTGTGCCTAGGGCTACTTGAAGAGGAAACAAACCATAGAGACAAAACTGAGAACTCCTTTATTTTGTCAAGTTTCAAAGAGCTACTACAATCCATGTTGGATTTAGAGTTCCAAATTCATCTATCTATATAGGAGAGAACAGAGAGAAACCTAAATATAAAAACTGCTACAGTAGACGAACACTTGAACCTAGAAGAACAAAATTTGGTGAGCCAAGTGGGATTTGTGTACTTATCATTACCGCCAAGTATCATCAAGATTGGCTGAAAAAATATTTGCTGGTGTTTCGGAAACTTGTAATTTCTTCGAAGCTTGGCAACCACTCTCAATGAAAGTGCTTTTCCACAGTCTGTGCCTAGGGCTACTTGAAGAGGATACAAACCATAGAGACAAAACTGAGAACTCCTTTATTTTGTCAAGTTTCAAAGAGCTACTACAAACCAAGTTGGATTTAGAGTTCCAAATTCATCTATCTATATAGGAGAGAACAGAGAGAAACCTAAATATAAAAACTGCTACTGTAGAAGAACGCTTCAACTTAGAAGAACAAAATTTGATGAGCCAAGTGGGATTTGTGTGCTGATCATTAGCAACAAGTATCATCAAGATTGGGTGAAAAAATATTTGCTGGTATTTCGGAAACTCTTTATTTCTTAGAAGATTCGCAACCCCTCTCAATGAAAGTGCTTTTCCACAGTCTGTGCCTAGGGTTACTTGAATAGGAAACAAACCATAGAGACAAAACTCAGAACTTCTTTATTTTGTCAAGATTCAAAGAGCTACTACAAACCATGTTGGATTTAGAGTTCCATTTTCATCTATCTATACAGGAGAGAACAGAGGGAAACCTAAATATAAAAACTGCTACTGTAGACGAACGCTTCATCCTAGAAGAACAAAATTCGGTGAGCCAAGTGGGATTTGTGTACTGATCATTATCACCAAGTATCATCAAGATTTGATGAAAAAAATATTTGATGGTATTTCGGAAACTCGTCATTTCTTAGCAGCTTGGCAACCCCTCTCAATGAAAGTGCTTTTCCACATGCTGTGACTAGGGCTACTTGAAGAGGAAAGAAACCATAGAGACAAAACTGAGAACTCCTTTATTTTGTCAAGTTTCAAAGAGCTAGTACAAACCATGTTGGATTTAGAGTCCCAAATTCATCTATCTATATAGGAGAGAACAGAGAGAAACCTAAATATAAAAACTGCTACTGTAGAAGAACGCTTCAACTTAGAAGAACAAAATTTGATGAGCCAAGTGGGATTTGTGTGCTGATCATTAGCAACAAGTATCATCAAGATTGGGTGAAAAAATATTTGCTGGTATTTCGGAAACTCGTAATTTCTTAGAAGCTTGGCAACCCCTCTCCATGAAAGTGCTTTTCCACAGTCCTTGAGTAGGGCTACTTGAAGAGGAAACATACCATAGAGACAAAACTGAGAACTCCTTTATTTTGTCACGTTTCAAAAAGCCACTACATACCATGTTGGATGTAGAGTTCCAAATTCATGTTTCTATATATGAGAGAACCGAGTGAAACCTAAATATAAAAACTGCTCCTGTAGACGAACGATTCAACGTAGAAGAACCAAATTGGGTGAGCCAAGAGGGATTTGATTACTGATCATTACCACCAAGTATCATCAAGATTGGGGGAAAAAATATTTGCTGGTATTTTGGAAACTCGTTATTTCTTAGAAGCTTGGCAACCCATCTCAATGAAAGTGCTTCCACAGTCTGCGCCTACGGCTACTTGAAGAGGAAACAAACCATAGAGACAAAACTGAGAACTCCTTTATTTTGTCAAGTTTCAAAGAGCTACTACAAACCATGTTGGATTTAGAGTTCCAAATTCATCTATCTATATAGGAGAGAACAGAGAGAAACCTAAATATAAAAACTGCTACTGTAGAAGAACGCTTCAACTTAGAAGAACAAAATTTGATGAGCCAAGTGGGATTTGTGTGCTGATCATTAGCAACAAGTATCCTCAAGATTGGGTGAAAAAATATTTGCTGGTATTTCGGAAACTCGTTATTTCTTAGAAGCTTCGCAACCCCTCTCAATGAAAGTGCTTTTCCACAGTCTGTGCCTAGGGCTACTTGAAGAGGAAAGAAACCATAGAGACAAAACTCAGAACTTCTTTATTTTGTCAAGATTCAAAGAGCTACTACAAACCATGTTGGATTTAGAGTTCCAAATTCATCTATCTATACAGGAGAGAACAGAGGGAAACCTAAATATAAAAACTGCTACTGTAGACGAACGCTTCATCCTAGAAGAACAAAATTCAGTGACCCAAGTGGGATTTGTGTGCTGATCATTACCACCAAGTATCATCAAGATTGGATGAAAAAAATATTTGCTGGTATTTCGGAAACTCGTAATTTCTTAGCAGCTTGGCAACCCCTCTAAATGAAAGTGCTTTTCCACAGTCTGTGACTAGGGCTACGTGAAGAGGAAAGGAACCATAGAGACAAAACTGAGAACTCCTTTATTCTGTCAAGTTTCAAAGAGCTACTACAAACCATGTTGGATTTAGAGTTCCAAATTCATCTATTTATATATGAGAGAACAGAGTGAAACCTAAATATAAAAACTGCTACTGTAGAAGAACGCTTCAACATAGAAGAACAAAATTTGGTGAGCCAAGTGGGATTTGTGTAATGATCATTACCACCAAGTATCATCAAGTTTGGGTGAAAAAATATTTGCTGGTTTTTCGGAAACTTGTTATTTCTTAGAAGCTTGGCAACCCCTCTCCATGAAAGTGCTTTTCCACTGTCTGTGACTAGGGCTACTTGAAGAGGAAACAAACCATAGAGACAAAACTGAGAACTCCTTTATTTTGTCAAGTTTCAAAAAGCTACTACAAACCATGTTGGATGTAGAGTTCCAAATTCATGTTTCTATATATGAGAGAACCGAGTGAAACCTAAATATAAAAACTGCTCCTGTAGACGAACGTTTCAACGTAGAAGAACAAAATTGGGTGAGCCAAGTGGGATTTGCGTACTGATCATTACCACCAAGTATCATCAAGATTAGGTGAAAAAATATTTGCTGGTATTTTGGAAACTCGTTATTTCTTAGAAGATTCGCAACCCATCTCAATGAAAGTGCTTCCACATTCTCTGCCTAGGGATACTTGAAGAGGAAACAAACCATAGAGACAAAACTGAGAACTCCTTTATTTTGTCAAGTTTCAAAGAGCTACTACAATCCATGTTGGATTTAGAGTTCCAAATTCATCTATTTATACAGGAGAGAACTGAGGGAAACCTAAATATAAAAACTGCTACTGTAGACGAACGCTTCAACCTAGATGAACAAAATTTGGTGAGCCAAGTGGGATTTGTGTACTGATCATTACCATCAATTTTCATCAAGATTGGGTGAAAAAACATTTGCTGGTATTTCGGAAACTCGTAATTTCTTAGACGCTTGGCAACCCCTCTCCATGAAAGTGCTTTTCCACAGTCTGTGACTAGGGCTACTTGAAGAGGAAACAAACCATAGAGACAAAACTGAGAACTCCTTTATTTTGTCAAGTTTCAAAAAGCTACTACAAACCATGTTGGATGTAGAGTTCCAAATTCATGTTTCTATATATGAGAGAACCGAGTGAAACCTAATTATAAAAACTGCTCCTGTAGACGAACGTTTCAACGTAGAAGAACAAAATTGGGTGAGCCAAGTGGGATTTGTGTACTGATCATTACCACCAAGTATCATCAAGATTGGGTGAAAAAATATTTGCTGGTATTTTGGAAACTCTTTATTTCTTAGAAGCTTGGCAACCCATCTCAATGAAAGTGCTTCCACAGTCTGTGCCTAGGGCTACTTGAAGAGGAAACAAACCATAGAGACAAAACTGAGAACTCCTTTATTTGTCAAGTTTCAAAGAGCTACTACAATCCATGTTGGATTTAGAGTTCCAAATTCATCTATTTATACAGGAGAGAACTGAGGGAATCCTAAATATAAAAACTGCTACTGTAGACGAACGCTTCAACCTAGAAGAACAAAATTTGGTGAGCCAAGTGGGATTTGTGTACTGATCATTACCACCAAGTATCATCAAGATTGGGTGAAAAAATATTTGCTGGTATTTCGGAAACTCCTTATTTCTTAGAAGCTTGGCAACCCCTCTCCATGAAAGTGCTTTTCCACAGTCTGTGACTAGGGCTACTTGAAGAGGAAACAAACCATAGAGACAAAACTGAGAACTCCTTTATTTTGTCAAGTTTCAAAGAGCTACTACAATCCATGTTGGATTTAGAGTTCCAAATTCATCTATTTATACAGGAGAGAACTGAGGGAAACCTAAATATAAAAACTGCTACTGTAGACGAACGCTTCAACCTAGATGAACAAAATTTGGTGAGCCAAGTGGGATTTGTGTACTGATCATTACCATCAATTTTCATCAAGATTGGGTGAAAAAACATTTGCTGGTATTTCGGAAACTCGTAATTTCTTAGACGCTTGGCAACCCCTCTCCATGAAAGTGCTTTTCCACAGTCTGTGACTAGGGCTACTTGAAGAGGAAACAAACCATAGAGACAAAACTGAGAACTCCTTTATTTTGTCAAGTTTCAAAAAGCTACTACAAACCATGTTGGATGTAGAGTTCCAAATTCATGTTTCTATATATGAGAGAACCGAGTGAAACCTAATTATAAAAACTGCTCCTGTAGACGAACGTTTCAACGTAGAAGAACAAAATTGGGTGAGCCAAGTGGGATTTGTGTACTGATCATTACCACCAAGTATCATCAAGATTGGGTGAAAAAATATTTGCTGGTATTTTGGAAACTGTTTATTTCTTAGAAGCTTGGCAACCCATCTCAATGAAAGTGCTTCCACAGTCTGTGCCTAGGGCTACTTGAAGAGGAAACAAACCATAGAGACAAAACTGAGAACTCCTTTATTTGTCAAGTTTCAAAGAGCTACTACAATCCATGTTGGATTTAGAGTTCCAAATTCATCTATTTATACAGGAGAGAATGAGGGAATCCTAAATATAAAAACTGCTACTGTAGACGAACGCTTCAACCTAGAAGAACAAAATTTGGTGAGCCAAGTGGGATTTGTGTACTGATCATTACCACCAAGTATCATCAAGATTGGGTGAAAAAATATTTGCTGGTATTTCGGAAACTCTTTATTTCTTAGAAGCTTGGCAACCCCTCTCCATGAAAGTGCTTTTCCACAGTCTGTGACTAGGGCTACTTGAAGAGGAAACAAACCATAGAGACAAAACTGAGAACTCCTTTACTTTGTCAAGTTTCAAAAAGCTACTACAAACCATGTTGGATGTAGAGTTCCAAATTCATGTTTCTATATATGAGAGAACCGAGTGAAACCTAAATATAAAAACTGCTCCTGTAGACGAACGCTTCAACGTAGAAGAACAAAATTGGGTGAGCCAAGTGGGATTTGTGTACTGATCATTACCACCAAGTATCATCAAGATTGGGTGAAAAAATATTTGCTGCTATTTTGGAAACTCGTTATTTCTTAGAAGCTTGGCAACCCATCTCAATGAAAGTGCTTCCACAGTCTGTGCCTAGGGCCACTTGAAGAGGAAACAAACCATAGAGACAAAACTGAGAACTCCTTTATTTTGTCAAGTTTCAAAGAGCTACTACAATCCATGTTGGATTTAGAGTTCCAAATTCATCTATCTATATAGGAGAGAACAGAGAGAAACCTAAATATAAAAACTGCTACTGTAGACGAACGCTTCAACGTAGAAGAACAAAATTTTTTGAGCCAAGTGGGATTTGTGTAGTGATCATTACCACCAAGTATCATCAAGATTGGGTGAAAAAATATTTGCTGGTGTTTCGGAAACTTGTAATTTCTTAGAAGCTTGGCAACCCCTCTCAATGAAAGTGCTTTTCCAAAGTCTGTGCCTAGGGCTACTTGAAGAGGAAACAAACCATAGAGACAAAACTGAGAACTCCTTTATTTTGTCAAGTTTCAAAGAGCTACTACAAACCATGTTGGATTTAGAGTTCCAAATTCATCTATCTATATATGAGAGAACAGAGTGAAACCTACATATAAAAACTGCTCCTGTAGATGAACGCTTCAACGTAGAAGAACAAAATTGGGTGAGCCAAGTGGGATTTGTGTACTGATCATTAGCAACAAGTATCATCAAGATTGGGTGAAAAAATATTTGCTGGTATTTCGGAAACTCGTTATTTCTTAGAAGCTTGGCAACCCCTCTCAATGAAAGTGCTTTTCCACAGTCTGTGCCTAGGGCTACTTGAAGAGGAAAGAAACCATAGAGACAAAACTGAGAACTCCTTTATTTTGTCAAGTTTCAAAGAGCTACTACAAACCATGTTGGATTTAGAGTTCCAAATTCATCTATTTATACAGGAGAGAACTGAGGGAAACCTAAATATAAAAACTGCTACTGTAGACGAACGCTTCAACCTAGATGAACAAAATTTGGTGAGCCAAGTGGGATTTGTGTACTGATCATTACCATCAATTTTCATCAAGATTGGGTGAAAAAACATTTGCTGGTATTTCGGAAACTCGTAATTTCTTAGACGCTTGGCAACCCCTCTCCATGAAAGTGCTTTTCCACAGTCTGTGACTAGGGCTACTTGAAGAGGAAACAAACCATAGAGACAAAACTGAGAACTCCTTTATTTTGTCAAGTTTCAAAAAGCTACTACAAACCATGTTGGATGTAGAGTTCCAAATTCATGTTTCTATATATGAGAGAACCGAGTGAAACCTAATTATAAAAACTGCTCCTGTAGACGAACGTTTCAACGTAGAAGAACAAAATTGGGTGAGCCAAGTGGGATTTGTGTACTGATCATTACCACCAAGTATCATCAAGATTGGGTGAAAAAATATTTGCTGGTATTTTGGAAACTCTTTATTTCTTAGAAGCTTGGCAACCCATCTCAATGAAAGTGCTTCCACAGTCTGTGCCTAGGGCTACTTGAAGAGGAAACAAACCATAGAGACAAAACTGAGAACTCCTTTATTTGTCAAGTTTCAAAGAGCTACTACAATCCATGTTGGATTTAGAGTTCCAAATTCATCTATTTATACAGGAGAGAACTGAGGGAATCCTAAATATAAAAACTGCTACTGTAGACGAACGCTTCAACCTAGAAGAACAAAATTTGGTGAGCCAAGTGGGATTTGTGTACTGATCATTACCACCAAGTATCATCAAGATTGGGTGAAAAAATATTTGCTGGTATTTCGGAAACTCCTTATTTCTTAGAAGCTTGGCAACCCCTCTCCATGAAAGTGCTTTTCCACAGTCTGTGACTAGGGCTACTTGAAGAGGAAACAAACCATAGAGACAAAACTGAGAACTCCTTTATTTTGTCAAGTTTCAAAGAGCTACTACAATCCATGTTGGATTTAGAGTTCCAAATTCATCTATTTATACAGGAGAGAACTGAGGGAAACCTAAATATAAAAACTGCTACTGTAGACGAACGCTTCAACCTAGATGAACAAAATTTGGTGAGCCAAGTGGGATTTGTGTACTGATCATTACCATCAATTTTCATCAAGATTGGGTGAAAAAACATTTGCTGGTATTTCGGAAACTCGTAATTTCTTAGACGCTTGGCAACCCCTCTCCATGAAAGTGCTTTTCCACAGTCTGTGACTAGGGCTACTTGAAGAGGAAACAAACCATAGAGACAAAACTGAGAACTCCTTTATTTTGTCAAGTTTCAAAAAGCTACTACAAACCATGTTGGATGTAGAGTTCCAAATTCATGTTTCTATATATGAGAGAACCGAGTGAAACCTAATTATAAAAACTGCTCCTGTAGACGAACGTTTCAACGTAGAAGAACAAAATTGGGTGAGCCAAGTGGGATTTGTGTACTGATCATTACCACCAAGTATCATCAAGATTGGGTGAAAAAATATTTGCTGGTATTTTGGAAACTCTTTATTTCTTAGAAGCTTGGCAACCCATCTCAATGAAAGTGCTTCCACAGTCTGTGCCTAGGGCTACTTGAAGAGGAAACAAACCATAGAGACAAAACTGAGAACTCCTTTATTTGTCAAGTTTCAAAGAGCTACTACAATCCATGTTGGATTTAGAGTTCCAAATTCATCTATTTATACAGGAGAGAACTGAGGGAATCCTAAATATAAAAACTGCTACTGTAGACGAACGCTTCAACCTAGAAGAACAAAATTTGGTGAGCCAAGTGGGATTTGTGTACTGATCATTACCACCAAGTATCATCAAGATTGGGTGAAAAAATATTTGCTGGTATTTCGGAAACTCTTTATTTCTTAGAAGCTTGGCAACCCCTCTCCATGAAAGTGCTTTTCCACAGTCTGTGACTAGGGCTACTTGAAGAGGAAACAAACCATAGAGACAAAACTGAGAACTCCTTTACTTTGTCAAGTTTCAAAAAGCTACTACAAACCATGTTGGATGTAGAGTTCCAAATTCATGTTTCTATATATGAGAGAACCGAGTGAAACCTAAATATAAAAACTGCTCCTGTAGACGAACGCTTCAACGTAGAAGAACAAAATTGGGTGAGCCAAGTGGGATTTGTGTACTGATCATTACCACCAAGTATCATCAAGATTGGGTGAAAAAATATTTGCTGCTATTTTGGAAACTCGTTATTTCTTAGAAGCTTGGCAACCCATCTCAATGAAAGTGCTTCCACAGTCTGTGCCTAGGGCCACTTGAAGAGGAAACAAACCATAGAGACAAAACTGAGAACTCCTTTATTTTGTCAAGTTTCAAAGAGCTACTACAATCCATGTTGGATTTAGAGTTCCAAATTCATCTATCTATATAGGAGAGAACAGAGAGAAACCTAAATATAAAAACTGCTACTGTAGACGAACGCTTCAACGTAGAAGAACAAAATTTTTTGAGCCAAGTGGGATTTGTGTAGTGATCATTACCACCAAGTATCATCAAGATTGGGTGAAAAAATATTTGCTGGTGTTTCGGAAACTTGTAATTTCTTAGAAGCTTGGCAACCCCTCTCAATGAAAGTGCTTTTCCAAAGTCTGTGCCTAGGGCTACTTGAAGAGGAAACAAACCATAGAGACAAAACTGAGAACTCCTTTATTTTGTCAAGTTTCAAAGAGCTACTACAAACCATGTTGGATTTAGAGTTCCAAATTCATCTATCTATATATGAGAGAACAGAGTGAAACCTACATATAAAAACTGCTCCTGTAGATGAACGCTTCAACGTAGAAGAACAAAATTGGGTGAGCCAAGTGGGATTTGTGTACTGATCATTAGCAACAAGTATCATCAAGATTGGGTGAAAAAATATTTGCTGGTATTTCGGAAACTCGTTATTTCTTAGAAGCTTGGCAACCCCTCTCAATGAAAGTGCTTTTCCACAGTCTGTGCCTAGGGCTACTTGAAGAGGAAAGAAACCATAGAGACAAAACTGAGAACTCCTTTATTTTGTCAAGTTTCAAAGAGCTACTACAAACCATGTTGGATTTAGAGTTCCAAATTCATCTATCTTACAGGAGAGAACAGAGGGAAAACTAAATATAAAAACTGCTACTGTAGACGAACGATTCAACCTAGAAGAACAAAATTTGGTGAGCCAAGTGGGATTTGTGTACTGATCAATAGCAACAAATATCATCAAGATTGGGTGAAAAAATATTTGCTGGTATTTCGGAAACTCGTTATGTCTTAGAAGCTTTACAACCCCTCTCAATGAAAGTGCTTTTCCACAGTCTGTGCCTAGGGCTACTTGAAGAGGAAACAAACCATAGAGACAAAACTGAGAACTCCTTTATTTTGTCAAGTTTCAAAGAGCTACTACAATCCATGTTGGATTTAGAGTTCCAAATTCATCTATCTATATAGGAGAGAACAGAGAGAAACCTAAATATAAAAACTGCTACAGTAGACGAACACTTGAACCTAGAAGAACAAAATTTGGTGAGCCAAGTGGGATTTGTGTACTTATCATTACCGCCAAGTATCATCAAGATTGGCTGAAAAAATATTTGCTGGTGTTTCGGAAACTTGTAATTTCTTAGAAGCTTGGCAACCACTCTCAATGAAAGTGCTTTTCCACAGTCTGTGCCTAGGGCTACTTGAAGAGGATACAAACCATAGAGACAAAACTGAGAACTCCTTTATTTTGTCAAGTTTCAAAGAGCTACTACAAACCAAGTTGGATTTAGAGTTCCAAATTCATCTATCTATATAGGAGAGAACAGAGAGAAACCTAAATATAAAAACTGCTACTGTAGAAGAACGCTTCAACTTAGAAGAACAAAATTTGATGAGCCAAGTGGGATTTGTGTGCTGATCATTAGCAACAAGTATCATCAAGATTGGGTGAAAAAATATTTGCTGGTATTTCGGAAACTCGTTATTTCTTAGAAGATTCGCAACCCCTCTCAATGAAAGTGCTTTTCCACAGTCTGTGCCTAGGGTTACTTGAAGAGGAAACAAACCATAGAGACAAAACTCAGAACTTCTTTATTTTGTCAAGATTCAAAGAGCTACTACAAACCATGTTGGATTTACAGTTCCAAATTCATCTATCTATACAGGAGAGAACAGAGGGAAACCTAAATATAAAAACTGCTACTGTAGACGAACGCTTCATCCTAGAAGAACAAAATTCGGTTGGCAAGTGGGATTTGTGTACTGATCATTACCACCAAGTATCATCAAGTTTGGGTGAAAAAATATTTGCTGGTTTTTCGGAAACTTGTTATTTCTTAGAAGCTTTGGCAACCCCTCTCCATGAAAGTGCTTTTCCACAGTCTGTGACTAGGGCTACTTGAAGAGGAAACAAACCATAGAGACAAAACTGAGAACTCCTTTATTTTGTCAAGTTTCAAAAAGCTACTACAACCATGTTGGATTTAGAGTTCCAAATTCATGTTGCTATATATGAGAGAACCGAGTGAAACCTAAATATAAAAACTGCTCCTGTAGAGGAACGCTTCAACGTAGAAGAACAAAATTGGGTGAGCCAAGTGGGATTTATGTACTGATCATTACCACCAAGTATCATCAAGATTGGTTGAAAAAATATTTGCTGGTATTTTGGAAACTCGTTATTTCTTAGAAGCATGGCAACCCATCTCAATGAAAGTGCTTCCACAGTCTGTGCCTAGCGCTACTTGAAGAGGAAACTAACCGTAGAGACAAAACTGAGAACTCCTTTATTTTGTCAAGTTTCAAAGAGCTACTACAATCCATATTGGATTTAGAGTTCCAAATTCATCTATTTATTCAGGAGAGAACTGAGGGAAACCTAAATATAAAAACTGCTACTGTAGACGAACGCTTCAACCTAGAAGAACAAAATTTGGTGAGCCAAGTGGGTTATGTGTACTGATCATTACCACCACGTATCATCAAGATTGGGTGAAAAAACATTTGCTGGTATTTCGGAAACTCGTAATTTCTTAGAAGCTTGGCAACCACTCTCAATGAAAGTGCTTTTCCACAGTCTGTGCCTAGGGCTACTTGAAGAGGAAACAAACCATAGAGATAAAACTGAGAACTCCTTTATTTTGTCAAGTTTCAAAAAGCTACTACAAACCATGTTGGATTTAGAGTTCCAAATTCATCTATCTATATATGAGAGAACAGAGTGAAACCTACATATAAAAACTGCTCCTGTAGATGAACGCTTCAACGTAGAAGAACAAAATTGGGTGAGCCAAGTGGGATTTGTGTACTGATCATTACCACCAAGTATCATCAAGATTGGGTGAAAAATATTTGCTGGTATTTTGGAAAATCGTTATTTCTTAGAAGCTTGGCAACCCATCTCAATGAAAGTGCTTCCACAGTCTGTGCCTAGGGCTACTTGAAGAGGAAACAAACCATAGAGACAAAAGTGAGAACTCCTTTATTTTGTCAAGTTATAAAGAGCTACTACAATCCATGTTGGATTTAGAGTTCCAAATTCATCTATCTATAGAGGAGAGAACAGAGGGAAACCTAAATATAAAAACTGCTACTGTAGACGAACGCTTCAACCTAGAAGAACAAAATTTGGTGAGCCAAGTGGGATCTGTGTACTCATCATTACGACCAAGTATCATCAAGATTGGGTGAAAAAATATTTGTTGGTATTTCGTAAACTCGTTATTTCTTAGAAGCTTGGGAACCCCTCTCATTGAAAGTGCTTTTCCACAGTCTGTGCCTAGGGCTACTTCAAGAGGAAACAAACCATAGAGACAAAACTCAGAACTTCTTTATTTTGTCAAGATTCAAAGAGCTACTACAAACCATGTTGTTTTATGGTTCCAAATTCATCTATCTATACAGGAGAGATCAGAGGGAAACCTAAATATAAAAACTGCTACTGTAGACGAACGCTTCAACCTAGAAGAACAAAATTTGGTGAGCCAAGTGGGATTTGTGTACTGATCATTACCACCAAGTATCATCAAAATTGGGTGAAAAAATATTTGCTGGTATTTCGGAAACTCGTTATTTCTTAGAAGTTGGCAACCCATCTCAATGAAAGTGCTTCCACAGTCTGTGCCTAATGCTACTTGAAGAGGATACAAACCATAGAGACAAAACTGAGAACTCCTTTATTTTGTCAAGTTTCAAAGAGCTACTACAAACCATGTTGGATTTAGAGTTCCAAATTCATCTATCTATATATGAGAGAACAGAGTGAAACCTAAATATAAAAACTGCTCCTGTAGATGAACGCTTCAACGTAGAAGAACAAAATTGGCTGAGCCATGTGGCATTTGTGTACTGATCATTACCACCAAGTATCATCAAGATTGGGTGAAAAAATATTTGCTGGTATTTTGGAAACTCGTTATTTCTTAGAAGCTTGGCAACCCATCTCAATGAAAGTGCTTCCAAAGTCTGTGCCTAGGGCTACTTGAAGAGGAAACAAACCATAGAGACGAAACTGAGAACTCCTTTATTTTGTCAAGTTTCAAAGAGCTACTACAATCCATGTTGGATTTAGAGTTCCAAATTCATCTATCTATACAGGAGAGAACAGAGTGAAACCTAAATATAAAACTGCTACTGTAGACGAACGCTTCAACCTAGAAGAACAAAATTTGGTGAGCCAAGTGGGATTTGTGTACTGATCATTACCACCAAGTATCATCAAGATTGGGTGAAAAAATATTTGCTGGTATTTCGGAAACTCGTAATTTCTTAGAAGCTTGGTAACCCCTCTCCATAAAAGTGCTTTTCCACAGTCTGTGACTAGGGCTACTTGAAGAGGAAAGAAACCATAGAGACAAAACTGAGAACTCCTTTATTTTGTCCATTTCAAAAAGCTACTACAAACCATGTTGGATGTAGAGTTCCAAATTCATGTTTCTATATATGAGAGAACCGAGTGAAACCAAAATATAAAAACTGCTCCTGTAGACGAACGCTTCAACGTAGAAGGACAAAATTGGGTGAGCCAAGTGGGATTTGTGTACTGATCATTACCACCAATTATCATCAAGATTGGGTGAAAAAATATTTGTTGTTATTTCGTAAACTCGTTATTTCTTAGAAGCTTGGCAACCCCTCTCATTGAAAGTGATTTTCCACAGTCTGTGCCTAGGGCTACTTCAAGAGGAAACAAACCATAGAGACAAAACTGAGAACTCCTTTATTTTGTCAAGTTTCAAAGAGCTACTACAATCCATGTTGGATTTAGAGTTCCAAATTCATCTATCTATATAGGAGAGAACAGAGAGAAACCTAAATATAAAAACTGCTACTGTAGACGAACACTTCAACCCAGATGAACAAAATTTGGTGAGCCAAGTGGGATTTGTGTACTTATCATTACCACCAAGTATCATCAAGATTGGGTGAAAAAATATTTGCTGGTGTTTCGGAAACTTGTAATTTCTTAGAAGCTTGGCAACCACTCTCAATGAAAGTGCTTTTCCACAGTCTGTGCTTAGGGCTACTTGAAGAGGAAACAAACCATAGAGACAAAACTGAGAACTCCTTTATTTTGTCAAGTTTCAAAGAGCTACTACAAACCATGTTGGATTTAGAGTTCCAAATTCATCTATCTATATATGAGAGAACAGAGTGAAACCTACATATAAAAACTGCTCCTGTAGATGAACGCTTCAACGTAGAAGAACAAAATTGGGTGAGCCAAGTGGGATTTGTGTACTGATCATTACCACCAAGTATCATCAAGATTGGGTGAAAAAATATTTGCTGGTATTTTGGAAACTCGTTATTTCTTAGAAGCTAGGCAACCCATCTCAATGAAAGTGCTTCCACAGTCTGTGCCCACGGCTACTTGAAGAGGAAACAAACCATAGAGACAAAACTGAGAACTCCTTTATTTTGTCAAGTTTCAAAGAGCTACTACAATCCATGTTGGATTTAGATTTCCAAATTCATCTATCTATATAGGAGAGAACAGAGGGAAACCTAAATATAAAAACTGCTACTGTAGACGAACGCTTCAACCTAGAAGAACATAATTTGGTGAGCCAAGTGGGATCTGTGTACTCATCATTACCACCAAGTATCATCAAGATTGGGTGAAAAAATCTTTGTTGGTATTTCGTAAACTCGTTATTTCTTAGAAGCTTGGCAACCCCTCTCATTGAAAGTGCTTTTCCACAGTCTGTGCCTAGGGCTACTTCAAGAGGAAACAAACCATGGAGACAAAACTGAGAACTCCTTTATTTTGTCAAGTTTCAAAGAGCTACTACAATCCATGTTGGATTTAGAGTTCCAAATTCATCTATCTTTATAGGAGAGAACAGAGAGAAACCTAAATATAAAAACTGCTACTGTAGACGAACACTTCAACCTAGAAGAACAAAATTTGGTGAGCCAAGTGGGATTTGTGTCCTGATCATTACCACCAAGTATCATCAAGATTGGGTGAAAAAATATTTGCTGGTGTTTCGGGAACTTGTAATTTCTTAGAAGCTTGGCAACCACTCTCAATGAAAGTGCTTTTCCACAGTCTGTGCCTAGGGCTACTTGAAGAGGAAACAAACCATAGAGATAAAACTGAGAACTCCTTTATTTTGTCAAGTTTCAAAAAGCTACTACAAACCATGTTGGATTTAGAGTTCCAAATTCATCTATCTATATATGAGAGAACAGAGTGAAACCTACATATAAAAACTGCTCCTGTAGATGAACGCTTCAACGTAGAAGAACAAAATTGGGTGAGCCAAGTGGGATTTGTGTACTGATCATTACCACCAAGTATCATCAAGATTGGGTGAAAAAATATTTGCTGGTATTTTGGAAACTCGTTATTTCTTAGAAGCTTGGCAACCCATCTCAATGAAAGTGCTTCCACAGTCTGTGCCTAGGGCTACTTGAAGAGGAAACAAACCATAGAGACAAAACTGAGAACTCCTTTATTTTGTCAAGTTTCAAAGAGCTACTACAATCCATGTTGGATTTAGAGTTCCAAATTCATCTATCTATATAGGAGAGAACAGAGGGAAACCTAAATATAAAAACTGCTACTGTAGACGAACGCTTCAACCTAGAAGAACAAAATTTGGTGAGCCAAGTGGGATCTGTGTACTCATCATTACGACCAAGTATCATCAAGATTGGGTGAAAAAATATTTGTTGGTATTTCGTAAACTCGTTATTTCTTAGAAGCTTGGCAACCCCTCTCATTGAAAGTGCTTTTCCACAGTCTGTGCCTAGGGCTACTTCAAGAGGAAACAAACCATAGAGACAAAACTCAGAACTTCTTTATTTTGTCAAGATTCAAAGAGCTACTACAAACCATGTTGTTTTATGGTTCCAAATTCATCTATCTATACAGGAGAGATCAGAGGGAAACCTAAATATAAAAACTGCTACTGTAGACGAACGGTTCAACGTAGAAGAACAAAATTGGGTGAGCCAAGTGGGATTTGTGTACTGATCATTACCACCAAGTATCATCAAGATTGGGTGAAAAAATATTTGCTGGTATTTTGGAAACTCGTTATTTCTTAGAAGCTTGGCAACCCCTCTCAATGAAAGTGCTTTTCCACAGCCTGTGCCTAGGGCTACTTGAAGAGGAAACAAACCATAGAGACAAAACTGAGAACTCTTTTATTTTGTCAAGTTTCAAAGAGCTACTACAATCCATGTTTGATTTAGAGTTCCAAATTCATCTATCTATATAGGAGAGAACAGACAGAAACCTATATATAAAAACTGCTACTGTAGACGAACGCTTCAACCTAGAAGAACAAAATTTGGTGAGCCAAGTGGGATTTGTGTACTGATCATTACCACCAAGTATCATCAAAATTGGGTGAAAAAATATTTGCTGGTGTTTCGGAAACTCGTTATTTCTTAGAAGTTGGCAACCCATCTCAATGAAAGTGCTTCCACAGTCTGTGCCTAGGGCTACTTGAAGAGGATACAAACCATAGAGACAAAACTGAGAACTCCTTTATTTTGTCAAGTTTCAAAGAGCTACTACAAACCATGTTGGGTTTAGAGTTCCAAATTCATCTATCTATATATGAGAGAACAGAGTGAAACCTAAATATAAAAACTGCTCCTGTAGATGAACGCTTCAACGTAGAAGAACAAAATTGGCTGAGCCATGTGGCATTTGTGTACTGATCATTACCACCAAGTATCATCAAGATTGGGTGAAAAAATATTTGCTGGTATTTTGGAAACTCGTTATTTCTTAGAAGCTTGGCAACCCATCTCAATGAAAGTGCTTCCAAAGTGTGTGCCTAGGGCTACTTGAAGAGGAAACAAACCATAGAGACGTAACTGAGAACTCCTTTATTTTGTCAAGTTTCAAAGAGCTACTACAATCCATGTTGGATTTAGAGTTCCAAATTCATCTATCTATACAGGAGAGAACAGAGTGAAACCTAAATATAAAAACTGCTACTGTAGACGAACGCTTCAACCTAGAAGAACAAAATTTGGTGAGCCAAGTGGGATTTGTGTACTGATCATTACCACCAAGTATCATCAAGATTGGGTGAAAAAATATTTGCTGGTATTTCGGAAACTCGTAATTTCTTAGATGCTTGGCAACCCCTCTCCATAAAAGTGCTTTTCCACAGTCTGTGACTAGGGCTACTTGAAGAGGAAAGAAACCATAGAGACAAAACTGAGAACTCCTTTATTTTGTCAATTTCAAAAAGCTACTACAAACCATGTTGGATTTAGAGTTCCAAATTCATCTATCTATATAGGAGAGAACAGAGAGAAACCTAAATATAAAAACTGCTACTGTAGACGAACACTTCAACCCAGAAGAACAAAATTTGGTGAGCCAAGTGGGATTTGTGTACTTATCATTAACACCAAGTATCATCAAGATTGGGTGAAAAAATATTTGCTGGTGTTTCGGAAACTTGTAATTTCTTAGAAGCTTGGCAACCACTCTCAATGAAAGTGCTTTTCCACAGTCTGTGCCTAGGGCTACTTGAAGAGGAAACAAACCATAGAGACAAAACTGAGAACTCCTTTATTTTGTCAAGTTTCAAAGAGCTACTACAAACCATGTTGGATTTAGAGTTCCAAATTCATCTATCTATATATGAGAGAACACAGTGAAACCTAAATATAAAAACTGCTACTGTAGACGAACGCTTCAACCTAGAAGAACATAATTTGGTGAGCCAAGTGGGATCTGTGTACTCATCATTACCAGCAAGTATCATCAAGATTGGGTGAAAAAATCTTTGTTGGTATTTCGTAAACTCGTTATTTCTTAGAAGCTTGGCAACCCCTCTCATTGAAAGTGCTTTTCCACAGTCTGTGCCTAGGGCTACTTCAAGAGGAAACAAACCATAGAGACAAAACTCAGAACTTCTTTATTTTGTCAAGATTCAAAGAGCTACTACAAACCATGTTGGATTATGGTTGCAAATTCCTCTATATATACAGGAGAGAACAGAAAGAAACCTAAATATAAAAACTGCTACTGTAGACGAATGCTTCAACCTAGAAGAACAAAATTTGGTGAGCCAAGTGGGATTTGTGTACTGATCATTACCACCAAGTATCATCAAGATTGGGTGAAAAAATATTTGCTGGTATTTCGGAAACTCGTAATTTCTTAGAAGCTTGGCAACCCCTCTCAATGAAAGTGCTTTTCCACAGTCTGTGACTAGGGCTACTTGAAGAGGAAAGAAACCATAGAGACAAAACTGAGAACTCCTTTATTTTGTCAAGTTTCAAAGAGCTACTACAAACCATGTTGGATTTAGAGTTCCAAATTCATCTATCTATATAGGAGAGAACAGAGTGAAACCTAAATATAAAAACTGCTACTGTAGACGAACGCTTCAACCTAAAAGAACAAAATTTTGTGAGCCAAGTGGGATTTGTGTACTGATAATTACCACCAAGTATCATCAAAATTGGGTGAAAAAATATTTGCTGGTATTTCGGAAACTCGTTATTTCTTAGAAGCTTGGCAATCCCTCTCAATGAAAGTGCTTTTCCACAGTCTGTGCCTAGGGCTACTTGAAGAGGAAACAAACCATAGAGACAAAACTGAGAACTCCTTTATTTTGTCAAGTTTCAAAGAGCTACTACAATCCATGTTTGATTTAGAGTTCCAAATTCATCTATCTATATAGGAGAGAACAGACAGAAACCTATATATATAAAAACTGCTACTGTAGACGAACGCTTAAACCTAGAAGAACAAAATTTGGTGAGCCAAGTGGGATTTGTGTACTGATCATTACCACCAAGTATCATCAAGATTGGGTGAAAAAATATTTGCTGGTATTTCGGAAACTCGTAATTTCTTAGAAGCTTGGCAACCCAACTCCATGAAAGTGCTTTTCCACAGTCTGTGACTAGGGCTACTTGAAGAGGAAACAAACCATAGAGACAAAACTGAGAACCCCTTTATTTTGTCAAGTTTCAAAGAGCTACTACAAACCATGTTGGATGTAGAGTTCCAAATTCATGTTTCTATATATGAGAGAACCGAGTGAAACCTAAATATAAAAACTGCTCCTGTAGACGAACGCTTCAACGTAGAAGAACAAAATTGGGTGAGCCAAGTGGGATTTGTGTACTGATCATTAGCACCAAGTATCATCAAGATTGGGAGAAAAAATATTTGCTGGTATTTTGGAAACTCGTTATTTCTTAAAAGCTTGGCAACCCATCTCAATGAAAGTGCTTCCACAGTCTGTGCCTAGGGCTACTTGAAGAGGAAACAAACCATAGAGACAAAACTGAGAACTCCTTTATTTTGTCAAGTTTCAAAGAGCTACTACAATCCATGTTGGATTTAGAGTTCCAAATTCATCTATCTATATAGGAGAGAACAGAGAGAAACCTAAATATAAAAACTGCTACTGTAGACAAACGCTTCAACGTAGAAGAACAAAATTTGGTGAGCCAAGTGGGATTTGTGTACTGATCATTACCACCAAGTATCATCAAGATTGGGTGAAAAAATATTTGCTGGTATTTCGGAAACTCTTTATTTCTTAGAAGCTTGGCAACCCCTCTCAATGAAAGTGCTTTTCCACAGTCTGTGCCTAGGGCTAATTGAAGACGAAACAATCCATAGAGACAAAACTAAGAACTCCTTTATTTTGTCAAGTTTCAAAGAGCTACTACAAACCATGTGGGATTTAGAGTTCCAAATTCATCTATCTTACAGGAGAGAACAGAGGAAACCTAAATATAAAAACTGCTACTGTAGACGAACGCTTCAACCAGAAGAACAAAATTTGGTGAGCCAAGTGGGAATTTTGTACTGATCATTACCACCAAGTATCATCAACATTAGTTGAAAAAATATTTGCTGGTACTTTGGAAACTCGTTATTTCTTAGAAGTTGGCAACCCATCTCAATGAAAGTGCTTCCACAGTCTGTGCCTAGGGCTACTTGAAGAGGATACAAACCATAGAGACAAAACTGAGAACTCCTTTATTTTGTCAAGTTTCAAAGAGCTACTACAAACCATGTTGGATTTAGAGTTCCAAATTCATCTATCTATATATGAGAGAACAGAGTGAAACCTAAATATAAAAACTTCTCCTGTAGATGAACGCTTCAACGTAGAAGAACAAAATTGGCTGAGCCATGTGGCATTTGTGTACTGATCATTACCACCAAGTATCATCAAGATTGGGTGAAAAAATATTTGCTGGTATTTTGGAAACTCGTTATTTCTTAGAAGCTTGGCAACCCATCTCGTTGAAAGTGCTTCCACAGTCTGTGCCTAGGGCTACTTGAAGAGGAAACAAACCATAGAGACGAAACTGAGAACTCCTTTATTTTGTCAAGTTTCAAAGAGCTACTACAATCCATGTTGGATTTAGAGTTCCAAATTCATCTATCTATACAGGAGAGAACAGAGTGAAACCTAAATATAAAAACTGCTACTGTAGACGAACGCTTCAACCTAGAAGAACAAAATTTGGTGAGCCAAGTGGGATTTGTGTACTGATCATTACCACCAAGTATCATCAAGATTGGGTGAAAAAATATTTGCTGGTATTTCGGAAACTCGTAATTTCTTAGAAGCTTGGCAACCCCTCTCCATAAAAGTGCTTTTCCACAGTCTGTGACTAGGGCTACTTGAAGAGGAAAGAAACCATAGAGACAAAACTGAGAACTCCTTTATTTTGTCAATTTCAAAAAGCTACTACAAACCATGTTGGATGTAGAGTTCCAAATTCATGTTTCTATATATGAGAGAACCGAGTGAAACCTAAATATAAAAACTGCTCCTGTAGATGAACGCTTCAACGTAGAAGAACAAAATTGGGTGAGCCAAGTGGGATTTGTGTACTGATCATTACCACCAATTATCATCAAGATTGGGTGAAAAAATATTTGCTGGTATTTTGGAAACTCGTTATTTCTTAGAAGCTTGGCAACCCATCTCAATGAAAGTGCTTCCACAGTCTGTGCCTAGGGCTACTTGAAGAGGAAACAAACCATAGAGACAAAACTGAGAACTCCTTTATTTTGTCAAGTTTCAAAGAGCTACTACAATCCATGTTGGATTTAGAGTTCCAAAATCATCCATCTATATAGGAGAGAACAGAGAGAAACCTAAATATAAAAACTGCTACTGTAGACGAACGCTTCAACGTAGAAGAACAAAATTTGGTGAGCCAAGTGGGATTGTGTACTGATCATTACCACCAAGTATCATCAAGATTGGGTGAAAAATATTTGCTGGTATTTCGGAAACTCTTTATTTCTTAGAAGCTTGGCAACCCTTCTCAATTAAAGTGCTTTTCCACAGTCTGTGCCTAGGGCTAATTGAAGAGGAATCAATCCATAGAGACAAAAGTGAGAACTCCTTTATTTTTTCAAGTTTCAAAGAGCTACTACAAACCATGTGGGATTTAGAGTTCCAAATTCATCTATGTTACAGGAGAGAACAGAGGGAAACCTAAATATAAAAACTGCTACTGTAGACGAACGCTTCAAACTAGAAGAACAAAATTTGGTGAGCCAAATGGGATTTGTGTACTGATCATTACCACCAAGTATCATCAAAATTGGGTGAAAAAATATTTGCTGGTATTTCGGAAACTCGTTATATCTTAGAAGCTTGGCAACCCCTCTCAATGAAAGTGCTTTTCCACAGTGTGTGCCTAGGGCTACTTGAAGAGGAAACAAACCATAGAGACAAAACTGAGAACTCCTTTATTTTGTCAATTTTCAAAGAGCTACTACAATCCATGTTGGATTTAGAGTTCCAAATTCATCTATCTATATAGGAGAGAACAGAGAGAAACCAAAATATAAAAACTGCTACTGTAGACGAACACTTCAACCCAGAAGAACAAAATTTGGTGAGCCATGTGGGATTTGTGTACTTATCATTACCACCAAGTATCAACAAGATTGGGTGAAAAAATATTTGCTGGTGTTTCGGAAACTTGTAATTTCTTAGAAGCTTGGCAACCACTCTCAATGAAAGTGCTTTTCCACAGTCTGTGCCTAGGGCTACTTGAAGAGGAAACAAACCATAGAGACAAAACTGAGAACTCCTTTATTTTGTCAAGTTTCAAAGAGCTACTACAAACCATGTTGGATTTAGAGTTCCAAATTCATCTATCTATATATGAGAGAACAGAATGAAACCTACATATAAAAACTGCTGCTGTAGATGAACGCTTCAACGTAGAAGAACAAAATTGGGTGAGCCAAGTGGGATTTGTGTACTGATCATTACCACCAAGTATCATCAAGATTGGGTGAAAAAATATTTGCTGGTATTTTGGAAACTCGTTATTTCTTAGAAGCTTGGCAACCCATCTCAATGAAAGTGCTTCCACAGTCTGTGCCTAGGGCTACTTCAAGAGGAAACAAACCATAGAGACAAAACTGAGAACTCCTTTATTTTGTCAAGTTTCAAAGAGCTACTACAATCCATGTTGGATTTAGAGTTCCAAATTCATCTATCTATATAGGAGAGAACAGAGGGAAACCTAAATATAAAAACTGCTACTGTAGACGAACGCTTCAACCTAGAAGAACATAATTTGGTGAGCCAAGTGGGATCTGTGTACTCATCATTACCACCAAGTATCATCAAGATTGGGTGAAAAAATATTTGTTGGTATTTCGTAAACTCGTTATTTCTTAGAAGCTTGGCAACCCCTCTCATTGAAAGTGCTTTTCCACAGTCTGTGCCTAGGGCTACTTCAAGAGGAAACAAACCATAGAGACAAAACTGAGAACTCCTTTATTTTGTCAAGTTTCAACGAGCTACTACAATCCATGTTGGATTTAGAGTTCCAAATTCATCTATCTATATAGGAGAGAACAGAGAGAAACCTAAATATAAATACTGCTACTGTAGACGAACACTTCAACAGAGAAGAACAAAATTTGGTGAGCCAAGTGGGATTTGTGTACTGATCATTACCACCAAGTATCATCAAGATTGGGTGAAAAAATATTTGCTGGTATTTTGGAAACTCGTTATTTCTTAGAAGCTTGGCAACCCATCTCAATGAAAGTGCTTCCACAGTCTGTGCCTAGGGCTACTTGAAGAGGAAACAAACCATAGAGACAAAACTGAGAACTCCTTTATTTTGTCAAGTTTCAAAGAGCTACTACAATCCATGTTGGATTTAGAGTTCCAAGTTCATCTATCTATATAGGAGAGAACAGAGGGAAACCTAAATATAAATACTGCTACTGTAGACGAACGCTTCAACGTAGAAGAACAAAATTTGGTGAGCCAAGTGGGATCTGTGTACTCATCATTACCACCAAGTATCATCAAGATTGGGTGAAAAAATATTTGCTGGTATTTCGTAAACTCGTTATTTCTTAGAAGCTTGGCAACCCCTCTCATTGAAAGTGCTTTTCCACAGTCTGTGCCTAGGGCTACTTCAAGAGGAAACAAACCATAGAGACAAAACTCAGAACTTCTTTATTTTGTCAAGATTCAAAGAGCAACTACAAACCATGTTGGATTTAGAGTTCCAAATTCATCTATCTATATAGGAGAGAACAGAGTGAAACCTAAATATAAAAACTGCTCCTGTAGACGAACGCTTCAACGTAGAAGAACAAAATTGGGTGAGCCAAGTGGGATTTGTGTACTGATCATTACCACCAAGTATCATCAAGATTGGGTGAAAAAATATTTGCTGGTATTTTGGAAACTCGTTATTTCTTAGAAGCTTGGCAACCCCTCTCAATGAAAGTGCTTTTCCACAGTCTGTGACTAGGGCTACTTGAAGAGGAAAGAAACCATAGAGACAAAACTGAGAACTTTTTTATTTTGTCAAGTTTCAAAGAGCTACTACAAACCATGTTGGATTTAGAGTTCCAAATTCATCTATCTATATAGGAGAGAACAGAGGGAAACCTAAATATAAAAACTGCTACTGTAGACGAAAGCTTCAAACTAGAAGAACAAAATTTGGTGAGCAAAGTGGGATTTTTGTACTGATCATTACCACCAAGTATCATCAAAATTGGGTGAAAAAATATTTGCTGGTATTTCGGAAACTCGTTATGTCTTAGAAGCTTGGCAACCCCTCTCAATGAAAGTGCTTTTCCACAGTCTGTGCCTAGGGCTAGTTGAAGAGGAAACAAACCATAGAGACAAAACTGAGAACTCCTTTATTTTGTCAAGTTTCAAAGAGCTACTACAAACCATGTTGGATTTAGAGTTCCAAATTCATCTATCTATATAGGAGAGAACAGAGAGAAACCTAAATATAAAAACTGCTACTGTAGACAAACACTTCAACCTAGAAGATCATAATTTGGTGAGCCAAGTCGGATTTGTGTACTGATCATTACCTCCAAGTATCATCAAGATTGGGTGAAAAAATATTTGCTGGTGTTTCGGGAACTTGTAATTTCTTAGAAACTCTCAACCACTCTCAATGAAAGTGCTTTTCCACAGTCTGTGCCTAGGGCTACTTGAAGAGGAAACAAACCATAGAGACAAAACTGAGAACTCCTTTATTTTGTCAAGTTTCAAAGAGCTACTACAAACCCATGTTGGATTTAGAGTTCCAAATTCATCTATCTATATAGGAGAGAACAGAGAGAAACCTAAATATAAAAACTGCTACTGTAGACAAACACTTCAACCTAGAAGAACATAATTTGGTGAGCCAAGTGGGATTTGTGTACTGATCATTACCACCAAGTATCATCAAGATTGGGTGAAAAAATATTTGCTGGTATTTTGGAAACTCGTTATTTCTTAGAAGCTTGGCAACCCATCTCAATGAAAGTGCTTCCACAGTCTGTGCCTAGGGCTACTTAAAGAGGAAACAAACCATAGAGACAAAACTGAGAACTTCTTTATTTTGTCAAGTTTCAAAGAGCTACTACAAACCATGTTGGATTTAGAGTTCCAAATTCATCTATCTATATATGAGAGAACAGAGTGAAACCTAAATATAAAAACTGCTACTGTAGACGAACGCTTCAACATAGAAGAAGAAAATTTGGTGAGTCAAGTGGGATTTGTGAACCGATCATTACCACCAAGTATCATCAAGATTGGGTGAAAAAATATTTTCTGGTATTTCGGAAACTCGTTATTTCTTAGAAGCTTGGCAACCCCTATAAATGAAAGTGCTTTTCCACAGTCTGTGCCTAGGGCTACATGAAGCGGAAACAAATCATAGAGACAAAACTGAGAACTCCTGTATTTTGTCAATTTTCAAAGAGCCACTACAAACCATGTTAAATTTAGTGTTCCAAATTCATCATCTATATAGGAGAGAAAAGAGTGAAACCTAAAAATAAAAACTGCTACTGTAAACGAACGCTTCATCCTAGAAGAACAAAATTTGGTGAGCCAAGTGAGATCTGTGTAGTTTTCATTACCACCATGTATCACCAACATTGGGTGAAAAAATATTTGCTGGTATTTCAGAAACTCGTCATTTCTTGGAAGATTGGCAACCCCTTTCAATGAAAGTGCTTTCCCACTATCTGCTTAGGGCTTCATGAAGCGGAAACAAATCATAGAGACAAAGCTGAGAACTCCTTTATTTCGTCAATTTTCAAAAAGCTACTACAAACCATGTTGGATTTAGAGTTCCAAATTCATCATCTATATAGGAGAGAAAAGAGTGAAAATTAAAAATAAAAACTGCTACTTTAAACGAACGCTTCAACCTAGAAGAACAAAATTTGGAGAGCCAAGTGGGATCTGTGTACTTGTCATTACCACCACGTATCCCCAACATTGGGTGAAAAAATATTTGCTGGTATTTCAGAAACTCGTTATTTCTTAGAAGCTTGGCAACCCCTCTCAATGAAAGTGCTTTTCCACAGTCTGTGCCTAGGACTACTTGAAGAGGAAACAAAACATAAAGTCAAAACTGAGAACTACTTTATTTTATCAAGTTTCAAAGAGCTACTGCAAACCATGTTGGATTTAGAGTTCCTAATTCATCTATCTATATAGGAGAGAACAGAGGGAAACCTAAATATAAAAACTGCTAAGGTAGACGAACTCTTCAACCTAGAAGAACAAAATTTGGTGAGCCAAGTGGAATTTGTGTACTGATCATTACCACCAAGTATCATCAACATTGGGTGAAAAAATATTTGCTGGTATTTCGGAAACTCGTTATTTCTTAGAAGTTTGGCAACCCCTCTCAATGAAAGTGCTTTTACACCATCGGTGCCTAGGGCTAACTGACGAGGAAACAAACCATAGAGACAAAACTGAGAACTCCTTATTTTGTCAAGTTTCAAAGAGCTACTACAAACCATGTTGGATTTAGAGTTCCAAATTCATCTATCTATATAGCAGAGAACGGAGTGAAACCTAAAAATAAAACTGCTACTGTAGACGAACGCTTCAACCTAGAAGAACAAAATTT
>NW_027515098.1:0-94493 GCF_048772815.1 Callospermophilus lateralis | reverse complement strand
ATTCATCTATCTATATAGGAGAGAACAGAGGGAAACCTAAATATAAAAACTGGCTACTGTAGACGAACGCTTCAACCTAGAAGAAACAAAATTTGGTGAGCCAAGTGGGATTTTGTGTACTGATCATTAGCACCAAGTATCATCAAGATTGGGTGAAAAAATATTTGCTGGTATTTCGGAAACTCGTGATTTCTTAGAAGCTTGGCAACCCCTCTCAATGAAAGTGCTTTTCCACAGTCTGTGCCTAGGGCTACTTGAAGAGGAAACAAACCATAGCGACAAACTGAGAACTCCTTTATTTTGTCAAGTTTCAAAGAGCTACCACAAACCATGTTGAATTAGAGTTCCAAATTCATCTATCTATATAGGAGAGAACAGAGGGAAACCTAAATATATAAAATGCTACTGTAGACGAACGCTTCAACCTAGAAGAACAAAATTTGGTGAGCCAAGTGGGATTTGTGTACTGATCATTACCACCAAGTATTATCAAGATTGGGTGAATAAATATTTGCTGGTATTTCGGAAACTCGTTATTTCGTAGAAGCTTGGCAACCCCTCTCAATGAAAGTGCTTTTCCACAGTCTGCCTAGGGCTACATGAAGAGGAAACAAACCATAGAGACAAATCTGAGAACTCCTTTATTTTGTCATGTCTGAAAGAGCTACTACAAACCATGTTGGATTTAGAGTTCCAAATTCATATATCTATATATGAGAGAACAGAGGGAAACCTAAATATAAAAACTGCTACTGTAGAAGAACGCTTCAACCTAGAAGAACAAAATTTGGTGAGCCAAGTGGGATTTGTGTACTGATCATTATCACTAAGTATCAACAAGATTGTGTGAAAAAATATTTGCTGGTATTTCGGAAAATCGTTATTTCTTAGAAGCTCTCAATGAAAGTGCTTTCCACAGTCTGTGCCTAGGACTACGTGAAGAGGAAACCAAACCATAGAGACAAATACTGAGAACCCCTTTATTTTGTCAAGTTTCAAAGAGCTACTACAAACCATGTTGGATTTTAGAGTTCCAAATTCATCTATCTATATATGAGAGAACAGGAGTGAAACCTAAATATAAAACTGATACTGTACACGAACGCTTCAACCTAGAAGAACAAAAATTTGGTGAGCCAAGTGGGATTTGTGTACTGATCATTAGCAACAAGTATCATCAAGATTGGGTGAAAAAATATTTGCTGCTATTTGGGAAACTCGTTATTTCTTAGAAGCTTGGCAACCCCTCTAAATGAAATTGCTTTTCCACAGTCTGTGCCTAGGGCTACTTGAGCAGGAAACGAACCATAGAGACATCTGAGAACTCCTTTATTTGTCAACTTTCAAAGAGCTACTACAAACCATGTTGGATGTAGAGTTCCAAATTCATCTATCTATATAGGAGAGAACAGAGAGAAACCTAAATATAAAAACTGCTACTGTAGACGAACGCCTCATCCTAGAAGAACAAAATTGGTGAGCCAAGTGGGATTTGCGTACTGATCATTACCACCAAGTATCAACAAGATTGTGTGAAAAATATTTGCTGGTATTTCGGAAACTCGTTATTTCTTAGAAGCTTGGCAACCCATCTCAATGAGAGTGCTTTACACAGTCTGTGCCTAGGGCTACTTGAAGAGGAAACAAATCAAAGAGACAAATCTGAGAACTCCTTTATTTTGTCACGTTTCAAAGAGCTACTACAAACCATGTTGGATTTAGAGTTCCAAATTCATCTATCTATATAGGAGAGAACAGAGAGAAACCTAAATATAAAAACTGTACCGTGACGAATGCTTCAACCTAGAAGAACAAAATTTGGTGAGCCAAGTGGGATTTGTGTACTGATCATTACCACTAAGTATCAACAAGATTGTGTGAAAAATATTTGCTGGTATTTCGGAAACTCGTTATTTCTTAGAAGCTTGGCAACCCATCTCAATGAAAGTGCGTTCCACTGTCTGTGCCTAGGGCTACTTGAAGAGGAACCAAACCATAGAGACAAAACTGAGAACTCCATTATTTTGTCAAGTTTCAAAGAGCTACAACAAACCATGTTGGATTTAGAGTTCCAAATTCATCTATCTATATATGAGAGAAAAGAGGGAAACCTAAATATAAAAAGTGATACTGTACACGAACGCTTCAACCTAGAAGAACAAAATTTGGTGAGCCAAGTGGGATTGTGTACTGATCATTACCACCAAGTATAATCAAGATTGGGTGAAAAAATATTTGCTGGTATTTCGGAAACTCGTAATTTCTTAGAACGTTGGGAACCCCTCTCAATGAAAGTGCTTTTCCACAGTCTGTGCCTAGGGCTACTTGAAGAAGAAACAAACCATAGAGACAAAACTGAGAACTCCTTTATTTTGTCAAGTTTCAAGGAGCTACTACAAAGCATGTTGGATTTAGAGTTCCAAATTCATCTATCTATATAGGAGAGAACAGAGAGAAACCTAAATATAAAAACTGCTACTGTAGACGAACGCTTCAACCTAGAAGAACAAAATTTGGTGAGCCAAGTGGGATTTGTGTACTGATCATTACCACCAAGTATCAACAAGATTGTGTGAAAAAATATTTGCTGGTATTTCGGAAACTCGTTATTTCTTAGAAGCTTGGCAACCCATCTCAATGAAAGTGCTTTCCACAGTTGTGCCTAGGGCTACTTTAAGAGGAAACAAACTATAGAGACAAAACTGAGAACTCCTTTATTTTGTCAAGTTTCAAAGAGCTACTACAAACCATGTTGGATTTAGAGTTCCAAATTCATCTATCTATATAGGAGAGAACAGAGGGAAACCTAAATATAAAAACTGCTACTGTAGACGAACGCTTCAACCTAGAAGAACAAAATTTGGTGAGCCAAGTGGGATTTGTGTACTGATCATTAGCACCAAGTATCATCAAGATTGGGTGAAAAAATATTTGCTGGTATTTCGGAAACTCGTGATTTCTTAGAAGCTTGGCAACCCCTCTCAATGAAAGTGCTTTTCCACAGTCTGTGCCTAGGGCTACTTGAAGAGGAAACAAACCATAGCGACAAAACTGAGAACTCCTTTATTTTGTCAAGTTTCAAAGAGCTACCACAACCATGTTGGAATTAGAGTTCCAAATTCATCTATCTATATGGGAGAGAACAGAGGGAAACCTAAATATAAAAACTGCTACTGTAGACGAACGCTTCAACCTAGAAGAACAAAATTTGGTGAGCCAAGTGGGATTTGTGTACTGATCATTACCACCAAGTATTATCAAGATTGGGTGAATAAATATTTGCTGGTATTTCGGAAACTCGTTATTTCGTAGAAGCTTGGCAACCCCTCTCAATGAAAGTGCTTTTCCACAGTCTGCCTAGGGCTACATGAAGAGGAAACAAACCATAGAGACAAATCTGAGAACTCCTTTATTTTGTCATGTCTGAAAGAGCTACTACAAACCATGTTGGATTTAGAGTTCCAAATTCATCTATCTATATATGAGAGAACAGAGGGAAACCTAAATATAAAAACTGCTACTGTAGAAGAACGCTTCAACCTAGAAGAACAAAATTTGGTGAGCCAAGTGGGATTTGTGTACTGATCATTATCACTAAGTATCAACAAGATTGTGTGAAAAAATATTTGCTGGTATTTCGGAAAATCGTTATTTCTTAGAAGCTTGGCAACCCATCTCAATGAAAGTGCTTTCCACAGTCTGTGCCTAGGACTACGTGAAGAGGAAACAAACCATAGAGACAAAACTGAGAACCCCTTTATTTTGTCAAGTTTCAAAGAGCTACTACAAACCATGTTGGATTTAGAGTTCCAAATTCATCTATCTATATATGAGAGAACAGAGTGAAACCTAAATATAAAAACTGATACTGTACACGAACGCTTCAACCTAGAAGAACAAAATTTGGTGAGCCAAGTGGGATTTGTGTACTGATCATTAGCAACAAGTATCATCAAATTGGGTGAAAAAATATTTGCTGCTATTTGGGAAACTCGTTATTTCTTAGAAGCTTGGCAACCCCTCTAAATGAAATTGCTTTTCCACAGTCTGTGCCTAGGGCTACTTGAGCAGGAAACGAACCATAGAGACATCTGAGAACTCCTTTATTTTGTCAAGTTTCAAAGAGCTACTACAAACCATGTTGGATGTAGAGTTCCAAATTCATCTATCTATATAGGAGAGAACAGAGAGAAACCTAAATATAAAAACTGCTACTGTAGACGAACGCCTCATCCAAGAAGAACAAAATTGGTGAGCCAAGTGGGATTTGCGTACTGATCATTACCACCAAGTATCAACAAGATTGTGTGAAAAAATATTTGCTGGTATTTCGGAAACTCGTTATTTCTTAGAAGCTTGGCAACCCATCTCAATGAGAGTGCTTTACACAGTCTGTGCCTAGGGCTACTTGAAGAGGAAACAAACCATAGAGACAAAACTGAGAACTCCTTTATTTTGTCAAGTTTCAAAGAGCTACTACAAACCATGTTGGATTTAGAGTTCCAAATTCATCTATCTATATATGAGAGAACATAGTGAAACCTAAATATAAAAACTGCTACTGTACACGAACGCTTCAACCTAGAAGAACAAAGGTTGGTGAGCCAAGTGGGATTTGTGTACTGATCATTATCAACAAGTATCATCAAGATTGGGTGAAAAAATATTTGCTGGTATTTCGGAAACTCGTTATTTCTTAGAAGCTTTGCAACCCCTCTCAATGAAAGTGCTTTTCCACAGTCTGTGCCTAGGGCTACTTGAAGAGGAAACAAACCATAGAGACAAAACTGAGAACTCCTTTATTTTGTCAAGTTTCAAAGAGCTACTACAAACCATGATGGATTTAGAGTTCCAAATTCATCTATCTATATAGGAGAGAACAGAGGGAAACCTAAATATAAAAACTGCTACTGTAGACGAACGCTTGAACCTAGAAGAACAAAATTTGGTAAGCCAAGTGGGATTTGTGTACTGATCATTACCACCAAGTATCATCAAGATTGGGTGAAAAAATATTTGCTGGTATTTCGGAAACTCGTTATTTCTTAGAAGCTTGGCAACCCCTTTCAATGAAAGTGCTTTTCCACAGTCTGTGCCTAGGGCTACTTGAAGAGGAAACAAACCATAGAGACAAATCTGAGAACTCATTTATTTTGTCAAGTTTCAAAGAGCTACTACAAACCATGATGGATTTATTGTTCCAAATTCATCTATCTACATAGGAGAGAACAGAGTGAAACCTAAATATAAAAACTGCTACTGTACACGAACGCTTCAACCTAAAAGAACAAAATTTGGTGAGCCAAGTGGGATTTGTGTACTGATCATTAGCAACAAGTATCATCAAGATTGGGTGAAAAAATATTTGCTGGTATTTCGGAAACTCGTTATTTCTTAGAAGCTTGGCAACCCCTCTCAATGAAAGTGCTTTTCCACAGTCTGTGCCTGGGGCTACTTGAACAGGAAACGAACGATAGAGACATATCTGAGAACTCCTTTATTTTGTCAAATTTCAAAGAGCTACTACAAACCATGTTGGACTTAGAGTTCCAAATTCATCTATCTATATAGGAGAGAACAGAGAGAAACCTAAATATAAAAACTGCTACTGTAGACGAACGCTTCAACCTAGAAGAACAAAATTGGTGAGCCAAGTGGGATTTGTGTACTGATCATTACCACCAAGTATCAACAAGATTGTGTGAAAAAATATTTGCTGGTATTTCGGAAACTCGTTATTTCTTAGAAGCTTGGCAACCCATCTCAATGAAAGTGCTTTCCACAGTCTGTGCCTAGGGCTACTTAAAGAGGAAACAAACCATAGAGACAAAACTGAGAACTCCTTTATTTTGTCAACTTTCAAAGAGCTCCTACAAACCATGTTGGATTTAGAGTTCCAAATTCATCTATTTATATATGAGAGAACATAGTGAAACCTAAATATAAAAACTGCTACTGTAGACGAACGCTTCAACCTAGAAGAACAAAATTTGGTGAGCCAAGTGGGATTTGTGTACTGATCATTAGCAACAAGTATCATCAAGATTGGGTGATAAAATATTTGCTGGTATTTCGGAAACCCGTTATTTCTTAGAAGCTTGGAAACCCCTCTCAATGAAAGTGCTTTTCCACAGTCTGTGCCTAGGGCTACTTGAAGAGGAAACAAACCATAGAGACAAAACTGAGAACTCCTTTATTTTGTCAAGTTTCAAGGAGCTACTACAAAGCATGTTGGATTTAGAGTTCCAAATTCATCTATCTATATAGGAGAGAACAGAGGGAAACCTAAATATATAAAATGCTACTGTAGACGAACGCTTCAACCTAGAAGAATAAAATTTGGTGAGCCAAGTGGGATTTGTGTACTGATCATTACCACCAAGTATTATCAAGATTGGGTGAATAAATATTTGCTGGTATTTCGGAAACTCGTTATTTCGTAGAAGCTTGGCAACCCCTCTCAATGAAAGTGCTTTTCCACAGTCTGCCTAGGGCTACATGAAGAGGAAACAAACCATAGAGACAAATCTGAGAACTCCTTTATTTTGTCATGTCTGAAAGAGCTACTACAAACCATGTTGGATTTAGAGTTCCAAATTCATATATCTATATATGAGAGAACAGAGGGAAACCTAAATATAAAAACTGCTACTGTAGACGAACGCTTCAACCTAGAAGAACAAAATTTGGTGAGCCAAGTGGGATTTGTGTACTGATCATTATCACTAAGTATCAACAAGATTTTGTGAAAAAATATTTGCTGGTATTTCGGAAAATCGTTATTTCTTAGAAGCTTGGCAACCCATCTCAATGAAAGTGCTTTCCACAGTCTGTGCCTAGGACTACGTGAAGAGGAAACAAACCATAGAGACAAAACTGAGAACCCCTTTATTTTGTCAAGTTTCAAAGAGCTACTACAAACCATGTTGGATTTAGAGTTCCAAATTCATCTATCTATATATGAGAGAACAGAGTGAAACCTAAATATAAAAACTGATACTGTACACGAACGCTTCAACCTAGAAGAACAAAATTTGGTGAGCCAAGTGGGATTTGTGTACTGATCATTAGCAACAAGTATCATCAAGATTGGGTGAAAAAATATTTGCTGCTATTTGGGAAACTCGTTATTTCTTAGAAGCTTGGCAACCCCTCTAAATGAAATTGCTTTTCCACAGTCTGTGCCTAGGGCTACTTGAGCAGGAAACGAACCATAGAGACATCTGAGAACTCCTTTATTTTGTCAACTTTCAAAGAGCTACTACAAACCATGTTGGATGTAGAGTTCCAAATTCATCTATCTATATAGGAGAGAACAGAGAGAAACCTAAATATAAAAACTGCTACTGTAGACAAACGCCTCATCCTAGAAGAACAAAATTGGTGAGCCAAGTGGGATTTGCGTACTGATCATTACCACCAAGTATCAACAAGATTGTGTGAAAAAATATTTGCTGGTATTTCGGAAACTCGTTATTTCTTAGAAGCTTGGCAACCCATCTCAATGAGAGTGCTTTACACAGTCTGTGCCTAGGGCTACTTGAAGAGGAAACAAATCAAAGAGACAAATCTGAGAACTCCTTTATTTTGTCACGTTTCAAAGAGCTACTACAAACCATGTTGGATTTAGAGTTCCAAATTCATCTATCTATATAGGAGAGAACAGAGAGAAACCTAAATATAAAAACTGTACTGTGACGAATGCTTCAACCTAGAAGAACAAAATTTGGTGAGCCAAGTGGGATTTGTGTACTGATCATTACCACTAAGTATCAACAAGATTGTGTGAAAAAATATTTGCTGGTATTTCGGAAACTCGTTATTTCTTAGAAGCTTGGCAACCCATCTCAATGAAAGTGCGTTCCACTGTCTGTGCCTAGGGCTACTTGAAGAGGAACCAAACCATAGAGACAAAACTGAGAACTCCATTATTTTGTCAAGTTTCAAAGAGCTACAACAAACCATGTTGGATTTAGAGTTCCAAATTCATCTATCTATATATGAGAGAAAAGAGGGAAACCTAAATATAAAAAGTGATACTGTACACGAACGCTTCAACCTAGAAGAACAAAATTTGGTGAGCCAAGTGGGATTGTGTACTGATCATTACCACCAAGTATAATCAAGATTGGGTGAAAAAATATTTGCTGGTATTTCGGAAACTCGTAATTTCTTAGAACGTTGGGAACCCCTCTCAATGAAAGTGCTTTTCCACAGTCTGTGCCTAGGGCTACTTGAAGAGGAACCAAACCATAGAGACAAAACTGAGAACTCCATTATTTTGTCAAGTTTCAAAGAGCTACAACAAACCATGTTGGATTTAGAGTTCCAAATTCATCTATCTATATATGAGAGAACATAGTGAAACCTAAATATAAAAACTGCTACTGTACACGAACGCTTCAACCTAGAAGAACAAAGGTTGGTGAGCCAAGTGGGATTTGTGTACTGATCATTATCAACAAGTATCATCAAGATTGGGTGAAAAAATATTTGCTGGTATTTCGGAAACTCGTTATTTCTTAGAAGCTTTGCAACCCCTCTCAATGAAAGTGCTTTTCCACAGTCTGTGCCTAGGGCTACTTGAAGAGGAAACAAACCATAGAGACAAAACTGAGAACTCCTTTATTTTGTCAAGTTTCAAAGAGCTACTACAAACCATGATGGATTTAGAGTTCCAAATTCATCTATCTATATAGGAGAGAACAGAGGGAAACCTAAATATAAAAACTGCTACTGTAGACGAACGCTTGAACCTAGAAGAACAAAATTTGGTAAGCCAAGTGGGATTTGTGTACTGATCATTACCACCAAGTATCATCAAGATTGGGTGAAAAAATATTTGCTGGTATTTCGGAAACTCGTTATTTCTTAGAAGCTTGGCAACCCCTTTCAATGAAAGTGCTTTTCCACAGTCTGTGCCTAGGGCTACTTGAAGAGGAAACAAACCATAGAGACAAATCTGAGAACTCATTTATTTTGTCAAGTTTCAAAGAGCTACTACAAACCATGATGGATTTATAGTTCCAAATTCATCTATCTACATAGGAGAGAACAGAGTGAAACCTAAATATAAAAACTGCTACTGTACACGAACGCTTCAACCTAAAAGAACAAAATTTGGTGAGCCAAGTGGGATTTGTGTACTGATCATTAGCAACAAGTATCATCAAGATTGGGTGAAAAAATATTTGCTGGTATTTCGGAAACTCGTTATTTCTTAGAAGCTTGGCAACCCCTCTCAATGAAAGTGCTTTTCCACAGTCTGTGCCTGGGGCTACTTGAACAGGAAACGAACGATAGAGACATATCTGAGAACTCCTTTATTTTGTCAAATTTCAAAGAGCTACTACAAACCATGTTGGACTTAGAGTTCCAAATTCATCTATCTATATAGGAGAGAACAGAGAGAAACCTAAATATAAAAACTGCTACTGTAGACGAACGCTTCAACCTAGAAGAACAAAATTGGTGAGCCAAGTGGGATTTGTGTACTGATCATTACCACCAAGTATCAACAAGATTGTGTGAAAAAATATTTGCTGGTATTTCGGAAACTCGTTATTTCTTAGAAGCTTGGCAACCCATCTCAATGAAAGTGCTTTCCACAGTCTGTGCCTAGGGCTACTTAAAGAGGAAACAAACCATAGAGACAAAACTGAGAACTCCTTTATTTTGTCAACTTTCAAAGAGCTCCTACAAACCATGTTGGATTTAGAGTTCCAAATTCATCTATTTATATATGAGAGAACATAGTGAAACCTAAATATAAAAACTGCTACTGTAGACGAACGCTTCAACCTAGAAGAACAAAATTTGGTGAGCCAAGTGGGATTTGTGTACTGATCATTAGCAACAAGTATCATCAAGTTTGGGTGATAAAATATTTGCTGGTATTTCGGAAACCCGTTATTTCTTAGAAGCTTGGAAACCCCTCTCAATGAAAGTGCTTTTCCACAGTCTGTGCCTAGGGCTACTTGAAGAGGAAACAAACCATAGAGACAAAACTGAGAACTCCTTTATTTTGTCAAGTTTCAAGGAGCTACTACAAAGCATGTTGGATTTAGAGTTCCAAATTCATCTATCTATATAGGAGAGAACAGAGGGAAACCTAAATATATAAAATGCTACTGTAGACGAACGCTTCAACTTAGAAGAACAAAATTTGGTGAGCCAAGTGGGATTTGTGTACTGATCATTACCACCAAGTATTATCAAGATTGGGTGAATAAATATTTGCTGGTATTTCGGAAACTCGTTATTTCGTAGAAGCTTGGCAACCCCTCTCAATGAAAGTGCTTTTCCATAGTCTGCCTAGGGCTACATGAAGAGGAAACAAACCATAGAGACAAATCTGAGAACTCCTTTATTTTGTCATGTCTGAAAGAGCTACTACAAACCATGTTGGATTTAGAGTTCCAAATTCATCTATCTATATATGAGAGAACAGAGGGAAACCTAAATATAAAAACTGCTACTGTAGAAGAACGCTTCAACCTAGAAGAACAAAATTTGGTGAGCCAAGTGGGATTTGTGTACTGATCATTATCACTAAGTATCAACAAGATTGTGTGAAAAAATATTTGCTGGTATTTCGGAAAATCGTTATTTCTTAGAAGCTTGGCAACCCATCTCAATGAAAGTGCTTTCCACAGTCTGTGCCTAGGACTACGTGAAGAGGAAACAAACCATAGAGACAAAACTGAGAACCCCTTTATTTTGTCAAGTTTCAAAGAGCTACTACAAACCATGTTGGATTTAGAGTTCCAAATTCATCTATCTATATATGAGAGAACAGAGTGAAACCTAAATATAAAAACTGATACTGTACACGAACGCTTCAACCTAGAAGAACAAAATTTGGTGAGCCAAGTGGGATTTGTGTACTGATCATTAGCAACAAGTATCATCAAGATTGGGTGAAAAAATATTTGCTGCCATTTGGGAAACTCGTTATTTCTTAGAAGCTTGTCAACCCCTCTAAATGAAATTGCTTTTCCACAGTCTGTGCCTAGGGCTACTTGAGCAGGAAACGAACCATAGAGACATCTGAGAACTCCTTTATTTTGTCAAGTTTCAAAGAGCTACTACAAACCATGTTGGATTTAGAGTTCCAAATTCATCTATCTATATAGGAGAGAACAGAGAGAAACCTAAATATAAAAACTGCTACTGTAGACGAACGCCTCATCCTAGAAGAACAAAATTGGTGAGCCAAGTGGGATTTGCGTACTGATCATTATCACCAAGTATCAACAAGATTGTGTGAAAAAATATTTGCTGGTATTTCGGAAACTCGTTATTTCTTAGAAGCTTGGCAACCCATCTCAATGAGAGTGCTTTACACAGTCTGTGCCTAGGGCTACTTGAAGAGGAAACAAATCAAAGAGACAAATCTGAGAACTCCTTTATTTTGTCACGTTTCAAAGAGCTACTACAAACCATGTTGGATTTAGAGTTCCAAATTCATCTATCTATATAGGAGAGAACAGAGAGAAACCTAAATATAAAAACTGTACTGTGACGAATGCTTCAACCTAGAAGAACAAAATTTGGTGAGCCAAGTGGGATTTGTGTACTGATCATTACCACTAAGTATCAACAAGATTGTGTGAAAAAATATTTGCTGGTATTTCGGAAACTCGTTATTTCTTAGAAGCTTGGCAACCCATCTCAATGAAAGTGCGTTCCACTGTCTGTGCCTAGGGCTACTTGAAGATGAAACAAACCATAGAGACAAAACTGAGAACTCCATTATTTTGTCAAGTTTCAAAGAGCTACTACAAACCATGTTGGATTTAGAGTTCCAAATTCATCTATCTATATATGAGAGAAAAGAGGGAAACCTAAATATAAAAAGTGATACTGTACACGAACGCTTCAACCTAGAAGAACAAAATTTGGTGAGCCAAGTGGGATTGTGTACTGATCATTACCACCAAGTATCATCAAGATTGGGTGAAAAAATATTTGCTGGTATTTCGGAAACTCGTGATTTCTTAGAACGTTGGGAACCCCTCTCAATGAAAGTGCTTTTCCACAGTCTGTGCCTAGGGCTACTTGAAGAAGAAACAAACCATAGAGACAAAACTGAGAACTCCTTTATTTTGTCAAGTTTCAAGGAGCTACTACAAAGCATGTTGGATTTAGAGTTCCAAATTCATCTATCTATATAGGAGAGAACAGAGAGAAACCTAAATATAAAAACTGCTACTGTAGACGAACGCTTCAACCTAGAAGAACAAAATTTGGTGAGCCAAGTGGGATTTGTGTACTGATCATTACCACCAAGTATCAACAAGATTGTGTGAAAAAATATTTGCTGGTATTTCGGAAACTCGTTATTTCTTAGAAGCTTGGCAACCCATCTCAATGAAAGTGCTTTCCACAGTTGTGCCTAGGGCTACTTTAAGAGGAAACAAACCATAGAGACAAAACTGAGAACTCCTTTATTTTGTCAAGTTTCAAAGAGCTACTACAAACCATGTTGGATTTAGAGTTCCAAATTCATCTATCTATATAGGAGAGAACAGAGGGAAACCTAAATATAAAAACTGCTACTGTAGACGAACGCTTCAACCTAGAAGAACAAAATTTGGTGAGCCAAGTGGGATTTGTGTACTGATCATTAGCACCAAGTATCATCAAGATTGGGTGAAAAAATATTTGCTGGTATTTCGGAAACTCGTGATTTCTTAGAAGCTTGGCAACCCCTCTCAATGAAAGTGCTTTTCCACAGTCTGTGCCTAGGGCTACTTGAAGAGGAAACAAACCATAGCGACAAAACTGAGAACTCCTTTATTTTGTCAAGTTTCAAAGAGCTACCACAAACCATGTTGGAATTAGAGTTCCAAATTCATCTATCTATATGGGAGAGAACAGAGGGAAACCTAAATATAAAAACTGCTACTGTAGACGAACGCTTCAACCTAGAAGAACAAAATTTGGTGAGCCAAGTGGGATTTGTGTACTGATCATTACCACCAAGTATTATCAAGATAGGGTGAAAAAATATTTGCTGGTATTTCGGAAACTCGTTATTTCGTAGAAGCTTGTTAACCCCTCTCAATGAAAGTGCTTTTCCACAGTCTGCCTAGGGCTACTTGAAGAGGAAACAAACCATAGAGACAAATCTGAGAACTCCTTTATTTTGTCATGTCTGAAAGAGCTACTACAAACCATGTTGGATTTAGAGTTCCAAATTCATCTATCTATATATGAGAGAACAGAGGGAAACCTAAATATAAAAACTGCTACTGTAGACGAACGCTTCAACCTAGAAGAACAAAATTTGGTGAGCCAAGTGGGATTTGTGTACTGATCATTATCACTAAGTATCAACAAGATTTTGTGAAAAAATATTTGCTGGTATTTCGGAAAATCGTTATTTCTTAGAAGCTTGGCAACCCATCTCAATGAAAGTGCTTTCCACAGTCTGTGCCTAGGACTACGTGAAGAGGAAACAAACCATAGAGACAAAACTGAGAACCCCTTTATTTTGTCAAGTTTCAAAGAGCTACTACAAACCATGTTGGATTTAGAGTTCCAAATTCATCTATCTATATATGAGAGAACAGAGTGAAACCTAAATATAAAAATTGATACTGTACACGAACGCTTCATCCTAGAAGAACAAAATTTGGTGAGCCAAGTGGGATTTGTGTACTGATCATTAGCAACAAGTATCATCAAGATTGGGTGAAAAAATATTTGCTGCTATTTGGGAAACTCGTTATTTCTTAGAAGCTTGGCAACCCCTCTAAATGAAATTGCTTTTCCACAGTCTGTGCCTAGGGCTACTTGAGCAGGAAACGAACCATAGAAACATCTGAGAACTCCTTTATTTTATCAAGTTTCAAAGAGCTACTACAAACCATGTTGGATGTAGAGTTCCAAATTCATCTATCTATATAAGAGAGAACAGAGAGAAACCTAAATATAAAAACTGCTACTGTAGACGAACGCCTCATCCTAGAAGAACAAAATTGGTGAGCCAAGTGGGATTTGCGTACTGATCATTACCACCAAGTATCAACAAGATTGTGTGAAAAAATATTTGCTGGTATTTCGGAAACTCGTTATTTCTTAGAAGCTTGGCAACCCATCTCAATGAGAGTGCTTTACACAGTCTGTGCCTAGGGCTACTTGAAGAGGAAACAAACCATAGAGACAAAACTGAGAACTCCTTTATTTTGTCAAGTTTCAAAGAGCTACTACAAACCATGTTGGATTTAGAGTTCCAAATTCATCTATCTATATAGGAGAGAACAGAGGGAAACCTAAATATAAAAACTGCTACTGTAGACGAACGCTTCAACCTAGAAGAACAAAATTTGGTGAGCCAAGTGGGATTTGTTTACTGATCATTAGCACCAAGTATCATCAAGATTGGGTGAAAAAATATTTGCTGGTATTTCGGAAACTCGTGATTTATTAGAAGCTTGGCAACCCCTCTCAATGAAAGTGCTTTCCACAGTCTGTGCCTAGGACTACGTGAAGAGGAAACAAACCATAGAGACAAAACTGAGAACTCCTTTATTTTGTCAAGTTTCAAAGAGCTACTACAAACCATGTTGGATTTAGAGTTCCAAATTCATCTATCTATATGGGAGAGAACAGAGGGAAACCTAAATATAAAAATTGATACTGTACACGAACGCTTCAACCTAGAAGAACAAAATTTGGTGAGCCAAGTGGGATTTGTGTACTGATCATTACCACCAAGTATTATCAAGATTGGGTGAAAAAATATTTGCTGCTATTTGGGAAACTCGTTATTTCTTAGAAGCTTGGCAACCCCTCTAAATGAAATTGCTTTTCCACAGTCTGCCTAGGGCTACTTGAGCAGGAAACGAACCATAGAAACATCTGAGAACTCCTTTATTTTATCAAGTTTCAAAGAGCTACTACAAACCATGTTGGATGTAGAGTTCCAAATTCATCTATCTATATAAGAGAGAACAGAGAGAAACCTAAATATAAAAACTGCTACTGTAGACGAACGCCTCATCCTAGAAGAACAAAATTGGTGAGCCAAGTGGGATTTGAGTACTGATCATTACCACCATGTATCATCAAGATTGGGTGAAAAAATATTTGCTGGTATTTCGGAAAGTCGTTTTTCTTAGAAGCTTGGCAACATCTCTCAATGAAAGTGCTTTTCCACAGTGTGTGCCTAGGGCTACTTGAAGAGGAAACAAACCATAGAGACAAAACTGAGAACTCCTTTATTTTTCAAGTTTCAAACAGCTACTAGAAACCATGTTGGATTTAGAGTTCCAAATTCATCTATCTATGTAGGAGAGAACAGAGTGAAACCTAAATATAAAAACTGCTACTGTAGACGAACGCTTCAACCTAGAAGAACAAAATTTGGTGAGCCAAGTGGGATTTGTGTACTGATCATTACCACCAAGTATTATCAAGATTGGGTGAAAAAATATTTGCTGGTATTTCGGAAACTCGTTATTTATTAGAAGCTTGGCAACCCCTCTCAATGAAAGTGCTTTTCCACAGTCTGTGCCTAGGGCTACTTGAAGAGGAAACAAACCATAGAGACAAAACTGAGAACTCCTTTATTTTGTCAGTTTCAAAGAGCTACTACAAACCATGTTGGATTTAGAGTTCCAAATTCATCTATCTATACATTAGAGAACAGAGGGAAACCTAAATATAAAAACTGCTACTGTAGACGAACGCTTCAACCTAGAAGAACAAAATTTGGTGAGCCAAGTGGGATTTGTGTACTGATCATAACCACCAAGTATCATCAAGATTGGGTGAAAAAATATTAGCTGGTATATCAGAAACTCGTAATTTCTTAGAAGCTTGGCAACCCCTCTCAATGAAAGTGCTTTACCACAGTCTGTCCCTAGGGCTACTTGAAGAGGAAACAAACCATAGAGACAAAGCGGAGAACTCCTTTATTTTGTCAAGTTTCAAAGAACTACTACAAACCATGTTGGATTTAGAGTTCCAAATTCATCTGTCTATATAGGAGAGAACAGAGGGTAACATAAATATAAAAACTGCTACTGTAGACGAACGCTTCAACCTTGAAGAACAAAATTTGGTGAGCCAAGTGGGAAATGTGTACTGATCGTTAGCTCCAAGTATCATCAAGATTGGGTGAAAAAATATTTGCTGGTATTTCGGAAACACATTATTTCTTAGAAGTAGGCATCCCCTCTCAATGAAAGTGCTTTGACACAGTCTGCGCCTAGGGCTACTTGAATTGGAAACAAACCATAGAGACAAAACTGAGAACTCCTTTATTTTGTCAAGTTTCAAGGAGCTACTACAAACCATGTTGGATTTAGAGTTCCAAATTCATCTTTTTATATAGGAGAGAACAGAGGGAAACCTAAATATAAAAACTGCTACTGTAGACGAACGCTTCAACCTAGAAGAACAAAATTTGGTGAGCCAAGTGGGATTTATGTACTGATCATTACCACCAAGTATCATCAAGATTCGGTGAAAAAATATTTGCTGGTATTTCAGAAACTCGTTATTTCTTAGAAGCTTGGCAACCCCTCTCAAACAAAGTGCTTTTCCACAGTCTGTGCCTAGGGCTACATGAAGAGGAAACAAACCATAGAGACAAAACTGAGAACTACTTTTTTTTGTCAAGTTTCAAAGAGCTACTACAAACCATGTTGGATTTAGAGTTCCAAATTCATCTATCTATATACGAGAGAACAGAGGGTAACCTAAATATAAAAACTGCTACTGTAGACGAACGCTTCAACCTAGAAGAACAAAATTTGGTGAGCCAAGTGGGATTTGTGTACTGATCATTACCACCAAGTATCATCAAGATAGGGTGAATAAATATTTGCTGGTATTTCGGAAACTCGTTATTTCTTAGAAGCTTGGCCACCCATCTCAATGAATGCTTTTCCAGAGTGTGTGCCTAGGGCTACTTGAAGAGGAAACAAACCATAGAGACAAAACTGAGAACTCCTTTATTTTGTCAAGTCTCAAAGAGCTACTACAAACCATTTTGGATTTCGAGTTCCAAATTCATCTATCTGTATATGAGAGAACAGAGTGAAACCTAAATATAAAAACTGCTACTGTAGACGAACGCTTCAACCTAGAAGAACAAAATTTTTTGAGCCAAGTGGGAATTGTGTACTGATCATTAGCACCAAGTATCATCAAGATTGGGTGAAAAAATATTTGCTGGTATTTCGGAAACTCGTTATTTCTTAGAAACTTGGCAACCCCTCTCAATGAAAGTGCTTTTCCATCTCTGTGCCTATGGCTACTTGAAGAGGAAACCAACCATAGCGACAAAACTGAGAACTCCTTTATTTTGTCAAGTTTCAAAGAGCTAGTACAAACCATGTTGGATTTAGAGTTCCAAATTCATCTTTCTATATAGGAGAGAACAGAGGAAAACCTAAATATAAAAACTGCTACTGTAGACGAACGCTTCAACCTAGAAGAACAAAATTTGGTGAGCCAAGTGGGATTTGTGTACAGATCATTACCACCAAGTATCATCAAGATTCGGTGAAAAAATATTTGCTGGTATTTCGGAAACTCGTAATTTCTTAGAAGCTTGGCAACCCCTCTCAATGAAAGTGCTTTTCCATAGTCTGTGCCTAGGGCTACACGAAGAGGAAACAAACCATAGAGACAAAACAGAGAACTCCTTTATTTTGTCAAGTTTCAAATAGCTACTACCAACCATGTTGGATTTAGAGTTCCAAATTCATCTATCTATATATCAGAGAATCGAGGGAAACGTAAATATAAAAACTGCTTCTGTAGACGAACGCTTCAACCTAGAAGAACAAAATTTAGTGAGCCAAGTGGGATTTGTGTACTGATCATTACCACCAAGTATCATCAAGATTGGGTGAATAAATATTTGCTGGTATTTCGGAAACTCGTTATTTCTTAGAAGCTTGGCAACCCATCTCAATGAAAGTGCTTTTCCACAGTGTGTGCCTAGGGCTACTTGAAGAGGAAACAAACCATAGAGACAAATCTGAGAACTCCTTTATTTTGACAAGTCTCAAAGAGCTACTACAAACCATGTTGGATTTAGAGTTCCAAATTCATCTATCTATATATGAGATAACAGAGGGAAACCTAAATATAAAAACTGCTACTGTAGACGAACGCTTCAACCTAGAATAACAAAATTTGGTGAGCCAAGTTGGAAATCTGTACTGATCATTACCTCCAAGTATCATCAAGATTGGGTGAAAAAATATTTGCTGGTGTTTCGGAAACTCGTTATTTCTTGGAAGATTTCAACCCCTCTCAATGAAAGTGCTTTTCCACAGTCTGTGCCTAGGGCTACTTGAAGAGGAAACAAACCATAGAGACAAAACTGAGAACTCCTTTATTTTGTCAAGTTTCAAACAGCTACTACAAACCATGTTGGATTTAGAGTTCCAAATTCATCTATCTATATAGGAGAGAACAGAGTGAAACCTAAATATAAAAACTGCTACTGTAGACGAACGCTTCAACCGAGAAGAACAAAATTTGGTGAGCCAAGTGGGATTTGTGTACTGATCATTACCACCAAGTATTATCAAGATTGGGTGAAAAAATATTTGCTGGTATTTCGGAAACTCGTTATTTCTTAAAGCTTGGCAACCCCTCTCAATGAAAGTGCTTTTCCACAGTCTGTGCCTAGGGCTACTTGAAGAGGAAACAAACCATAGAGACAAAACTGAGAACTCCTTTATTTTGTCAGTTCAAAGAGCTACTACAAATGATGTTGGATTTAGTGTTCCAAATTCATCTATCTATATATTAGAACAGAGGGAAACCTAAATATAAAAACTGCTACTGTAGACGAACGCTTCAACCTAGAAAAACAAAATTTGGTGAGCCAAGTGGGATTTGTGTACTGATCATTACCACCAAGTATCATCAAAATTGGGTGAAAATATATTTGCTGGTATTTCGGCAACTCGTTATTTCTTAAAGTTTGGCAACCCCTCTCAATTAAAGTGCTGTACCACAGTCTGTGCCTAGGGCTACTTGAAGAGGAAACAAACCATAGAGACAAAACTGAGAACTCCTTTATTTTGTCAAGTTTCAAAGAGCTACTACAAACCATGATGGATTTAGAGTTCCAAATTCATCTATCTATATATTAGAGAACAGAGGGTAACATAAATATAAAAACTGCTACTGTAGACGAACGCTTCAACCTTGAAGAACAAAATTTGGTGAGCCAAGTGGGAAATGTGTACTGATCGTTAGCTCCAAGTATCATCAAGATTGGGTGAAAAAATATTTGCTGGTATTTCGGAAACACATTATTTCTTAGAAGTAGGCAACCCCTCTCAATGAAAGTGCTTTGACACAGTCTGCGCCTAGGGCTACTTGAATTGGAAACAAACCATAGAGACAAAACTGAGAACTCCTTTATTTTGTCAAGTTTCAAGGAGCTACTACAAACCATGTTGGATTTAGAGTTCCAAATTCATCTTTTTATATAGGAGAGAACAGAGGGAAACCTAAATATAAAAACTGCTACTGTAGACGAACGCTTCAACCTAGAAGAACAAAATTTGGTGAGCCAAGTGGGATTTATGTACTGATCATTACCACCAAGTATCATCAAGATTCGGTGAAAAAATATTTGCTGGTATTCAGAAACTCGTTATTTCTTAGAAGCTTGGCAACCCCTCTCAAACAAAGTGCTTTTCCACAGTCTGTGCCTAGGGCTACATGAAGAGGAAACAAACCATAGAGACAAAACTGAGAACTACTTTTTTTTGTCAAGTTTCAAAGAGCTACTACAAACCATGTTGGATTTAGAGTTCCAAATTCATCTATCTATATACGAGAGAACAGAGGGTAACCTAAATATAAAAACTGCTACTGTAGACGAACGCTTCAACCTAGAAGAACAAAATTTGGTGAGCCAAGTGGGATTTGTGTACTGATCATTACCACCAAGTATCATCAAGATAGGGTGAATAAATATTTGCTGGTATTTCGGAAACTCGTTATTTCTTAGAAGCTTGGCCACCCATCTCAATGAATGCTTTTCCAGAGTGTGTGCCTAGGGCTACTTGAAGAGGAAACAAACCATAGAGACAAAACTGAGAACTCCTTTATTTTGTCAAGTCTCAAAGAGCTACTACAAACCATTTTGGATTTCGAGTTCCAAATTCATCTATCTGTATATGAGAGAACAGAGTGAAACCTAAATATAAAAACTGCTACTGTAGACGAACGCTTCAACCTAGAAGAACAAAATTTTTTGAGCCAAGTGGGAATTGTGTACTGATCATTAGCACCAAGTATCATCAAGATTGGGTGAAAAAATATTTGCTGGTATTTCGGAAACTCGTTATTTCTTAGAAACTTGGCAACCCCTCTCAATGAAAGTGCTTTTCCATCTCTGTGCCTATGGCTACTTGAAGAGGAAACCAACCATAGCGACAAAACTGAGAACTCCTTTATTTTGTCAAGTTTCAAAGAGCTAGTACAAACCATGTTGGATTTAGAGTTCCAAATTCATCTTTCTATATAGGAGAGAACAGAGGAAAACCTAAATATAAAAACTGCTACTGTAGACGAACGCTTCAACCTAGAAGAACAAAATTTGGTGAGCCAAGTGGGATTTGTGTACTGATCATTACCACCAAGTATCATCAAGATTCGGTGAAAAAATATTTGCTGGTATTTCGGAAACTCGTAATTTCTTAGAAGCTTGGCAACCCCTCTCAATGAAAGTGCTTTTCCATAGTCTGTGCCTAGGGCTACACGAAGAGGAAACAAACCATAGAGACAAAACAGAGAACTCCTTTATTTTGTCAAGTTTCAAAGAGCTACTACCAACCATGTTGGATTTAGAGTTCCAAATTCATCTATCTATATATCAGAGAATCGAGGGAAACGTAAATATAAAAACTGCTTCTGTAGACGAACGCTTCAACCTAGAAGAACAAAATTTAGTGAGCCAAGTGGGATTTGTGTACTGATCATTACCACCAAGTATCATCAAGATTGGGTGAATAAATATTTGCTGGTATTTCGGAAACTCGTTATTTCTTAGAAGCTTGGCAACCCATCTCAATGAAAGTGCTTTTCCACAGTGTGTGCCTAGGGCTACTTGAAGAGGAAACAAACCATAGAGACAAATCTGAGAACTCCTTTATTTTGACAAGTCTCAAAGAGCTACTACAAACCATGTTGGATTTAGAGTTCCAAATTCATCTATCTATATATGAGATAACAGAGGGAAACCTAAATATAAAAACTGCTACTGTAGACGAACGCTTCAACCAGAATAACAAAATTTGGTGAGCCAAGTTGGAAATCTGTACTGATCATTACCTCCAAGTATCATCAAGATTGGGTGAAAAAATATTTGCTGGTGTTTCGGAAACTCGTTATTTCTTGGAAGATTTCAACCCCTCTCAATGAAAGTGCTTTTCCACAGTCTGTGCCTAGGGCTACTTGAAGAGGAAACAAACCATAGAGACAAAACTGAGAACTCCTTTATTTTGTCAAGTTTCAAACAGCTACTACAAACCATGTTGGATTTAGAGTTCCAAATTCATCTATCTATATAGGAGAGAACAGAGTGAAACCTAAATATAAAAACTGCTACTGTAGACGAACGCTTCAACCGAGAAGAACAAAATTTGGTGAGCCAAGTGGGATTTGTGTACTGATCATTACCACCAAGTATTATCAAGATTGGGTGAAAAAATATTTGCTGGTATTTCGGAAACTCGTTATTTCTTAAAGCTTGGCAACCCCTCTCAATGAAAGTGCTTTTCCACAGTCTGTGCCTAGGGCTACTTGAAGAGGAAACAAACCATAGAGACAAAACTGAGAACTCCTTTATTTTGTCAGTTCAAAGAGCTACTACAAATGATGTTGGATTTAGTGTTCCAAATTCATCTATCTATATATTAGAACAGAGGGAAACCTAAATATAAAAACTGCTACTGTAGACGAACGCTTCAACCTAGAAGAACAAAATTTGGTGAGCCAAGTGGGATTTGTGTACTGATCATTACCACCAAGTATCATCAAAATTGGGTGAAAATATATTTGCTGGTATTTCGGCAACTCGTTATTTCTTAAAGTTTGGCAACCCCTCTCAATTAAAGTGCTGTACCACAGTCTGTGCCTAGGGCTACTTGAAGAGGAAACAAACCATAGAGACAAAACTGAGAACTCCTTTATTTTGTCAAGTTTCAAAGAGCTACTACAAACCATGATGGATTTAGAGTTCCAAATTCATCTATCTATATATTAGAGAACAGAGGGAAAACTAAATATGAAAACTGCTACTGTAGACGAACGCTTCAACCTAGAAGAACAAAATTTGGTGAGCCAAGTGGGATTTGTGTACTGATCATTACCACCAAGTATCATCAAGATTCGGTGAAAAAATATTTGCTGGTATTTCGGAAACTCGTAATTTCTTAGAAGCTTGGCAACCCCTTTCAATGAAAGTGCTTTTCCACAGTCTGTGCCTAGGGCTACATGAAGAGGAAACAAACCATAGAGACAAAACTGAGAACTCCTTTATTTGGTCAAGTTTCAAAGAGCTACTACAAACCATGTTGGATTTAGAGTTCCAAATTTATCTATCTATATAGGAGAGAACAGAGGGAAACCTAAATATAAAAACTGCTACTGTAGACGAACGCTTCAACCTAGAATAACAAAATTTGGTGAGCTAAGTTGGAAATGTGTACTGATAATTACCTCCAAGTATCTTCAAGATTGGGTGAAAAAATATTTGCTGGTATTTCGGAAACTCCTTATTTCTTCGAAGTTGGCAACCCCTCTCAATGAAAGTGCTTTTCCAAGGTCTGTGCCTAGGGCTACTTGAAGAGGAAACAAACCATAGAGACAAAACAGAGAACTCCTTTATTTTGTCAAGTTTCAAAGAGCTACTACAAACCATGTTGGATTTCGAGTTCCAAATTCATCTATCTATATACGAGAGAACAGAGGGTAACCTAAATATAAAAACTGCTACTGTAGACGAACGCTTCAACCTAGAAGAACAAAATTTGGTGAGCCAAGTGGGATTTGTGTACTGATCATTACCACCAAGTATCATCAAGATAGGGTAAATAAATATTTGCTGGTATTTCGGAAACTCGTTATTTCTTAGAAGCTTGGCCACCCATCTCAATGAATGCTTTTCCAGAGTGTGTGCCTAGGGCTACTTGAAGAGGAAACAAACCATAGAGACAAAACTGAGAACTCCTTTATTTTGTCAAGTCTCAAAGAGCTACTACAAACCATTTTGGATTTCGAGTTCCAAATTCATCTATCTGTATATGAGAGAACAGAGTGAAACCTAAATATAAAAACTGCTACTGTAGACGAACGCTTCAACCTAGAAGAACAAAATTTTTTGAGCCAAGTGGGAATTGTGTACTGATCATTAGCACCAAGTATCATCAAGATTGGGTGAAAAAATATTTGCTGGTATTTCGGAAACTCGTTATTTCTTAGAAACTTGGCAACCCCTCTCAATGAAAGTGCTTTTCCATCTCTGTGCCTATGGCTACTTGAAGAGGAAACCAACCATAGCGACAAAACTGAGAACTCCTTTATTTTGTCAAGTTTCAAAGAGCTAGTACAAACCATGTTGGATTTAGAGTTCCAAATTCATCTTTCTATATAGGAGAGAACAGAGGAAAACCTAAATATAAAAACTGCTACTGTAGACGAACGCTTCAACCTAGAAGAACAAAATTTGGTGAGCCAAGTGGGATTTGTGTACTGATCATTACCACCAAGTATCATCAAGATTCGGTGAAAAAATATTTGCTGGTATTTCGGAAACTCGTAATTTCTTAGAAGCTTGGCAACCCCTCTCAATGAAAGTGCTTTTCCATAGTCTGTGCCTAGGGCTACACGAAGAGGAAACAAACCATAGAGACAAAACAGAGAACTCCTTTATTTTGTCAAGTTTCAAATAGCTACTACCAACCATGTTGGATTTAGAGTTCCAAATTCATCTATCTATATATCAGAGAATCGAGGGAAACGTAAATATAAAAACTGCTTCTGTAGACGAACGCTTCAACCTAGAAGAACAAAATTTAGTGAGCCAAGTGGGATTTGTGTACTGATCATTACCACCAAGTATCATCAAGATTGGGTGAATAAATATTTGCTGGTATTTCGGAAACTCGTTATTTCTTAGAAGCTTGGCAACCCATCTCAATGAAAGTGCTTTTCCACAGTGTGTGCCTAGGGCTACTTGAAGAGGAAACAAACCATAGAGACAAATCTGAGAACTCCTTTATTTTGACAAGTCTCAAAGAGCTACTACAAACCATGTTGGATTTAGAGTTCCAAATTCATCTATCTATATATGAGATAACAGAGGGAAAAATAAATATAAAAACTGCTACTGTAGAGGAACGCTTCAACCTAAAAGAACAAAATTTGGTGAGCCAAGTGGGATTTGTGTACTGATCATTACCACCACGTATCATCAAGATTGGGTGAAAAAGTATTTGCTGGTATTTCGGAAACTCGTTTTTTCTTAGAAGCTTGGCAACCCCTCTCAATGAAAGTGCTTTTCCACAGTGTGTGCCTAGGGCTACTTGAAGAGGAAACAAACCATAGAGACAAAACTGAGAACTCCGTTATTTTTTCAAGTCTCAAAGAGCTACTACAAACCACGTTGGATTTAGAGTTCCAAATTATGAGATAACAGAGGGAAACCTAAATATAAAAACTGCTACTGTAGACGAACGCTTCAACCTAGAAGAACAAAATTTGGTGAGCCAAGTTGGAAATGTGTACTGATCTTTACCTCCAAGTATCATCAAGATTGGTTGAAAAAATATTTGCTGGTATTTCGAAAACTCTTTATTTCTTAGAAGCTTGGCAACCCCTCTCAATGAAAGTGCTTTTCCACAGTCTGTGCCTAGGGCTACTTGAAGAGGAAAGAAACCATAGAGACAAAACTGAGAACTCCTTTATTTTTTCAAGTCTCAAAGAGCTACTACAAACCATGTTGGATTTAGAGTTGCAAATTCATCTATCTATATATGAGATAACAGAGGGAAACCTAAATATAAAAACTGCTACTCTAGACGAACGCTTCAACCTAGAAGAACAAAATTTGGTGAGCCAAGTGGGATTTGTGTACTGATCATTACCACCACGTATCATCCAGATTGGGTGAAAAAATATTTGCTGGTATTTCGGAAACTCGTAATTTATTAGAAGCTTGGCAACCCCTCTCAATGAAAGTGCTTTTCCACAGTCTGTGCCTAGGGCTACATGAAGAGGAAACAAACCATAGAGACAAAACTGAGAACACCTTTATTTTGTCAATTTTCAAAGAGCTACTACAAACCATGTTGGATTTAGAGTTCCAAATTCATCTCTCTATATATCAGAGAATCGAGGGAAACCTAAATATAAAAACTGCTACTGTAGACGAACGCTTCAACCTAGATGAACAAAATTTGGTGAGCCAAGTGGGATTTCTGTACTGATCATTACCACCAAGTATCATCAAGATTGGGTGAATAAGTATTTGCTGGTATTTCGGAAACTCGTTATTTCTTAGAAGCTTGGCAACCCATCTCAATGAAAGAGCTTTTCCACAGTGTGTGCCTAGGGCTACTTGAAGAGAAAACAAACCATAGAGACAAAACTGAGAACTCCCTTATTTTGTCAAGTCTCAAAGAGCTACTACAAACCATTTTGGATTTCGAGTTCCAAATTCATCTATCTATATATGAGAGAACAGAGTGAAACCTAAATATAAAAACTGCTACTGTAGACGAATGCTTCAACCTAGAAGAACAAAATTTTTTGAGCCTAGTGGGAATTGTGTACTGATCATTAGCACCAAGTATCATCAAGATTGGGTGAAAAAATATTTGCTGGTATTTCGGAAACTCGTTATTTCTTAGAAGCTTGGCAACCCCTCTCAATGAAATTGCTTTTCCACAGTCTGTGCCTATGGCGACTTAAGAGGAAACAAACCATAGCGACAATTTGAGAACTCCTTTATGTTGTCAAGTTTCAAAGAGCTACTACAAACCATGTTGGATTTAGAGTTCCAAATTCATCTTTCTATATAGGAGAGAACAGAGGGAAACCTAAATATAAAAACTGCTACTGTAGACGAACGCTTCAACCTAGAAGAACAAAATTTGGTGAGCCAAGTGGGATTTGTGTACTGATAATTACCACCACGTATCATCAAGATTGGGTGAAAAAATATTTGCTGGTATTTCGGAAACTCGTTTTTTCTTAGAAGCTTGGCAACCCCTCTCAATCAAAGTTCTTTTCCACAGTGTGTGCCTAGGGCTACTTGAAGAGGAAACAAACCATAGAGACAAAACTGACAACTATGTTATTTTTTCAAGTCTCAAAGAGCTACTACAAACCATGTTGGATTTAGAGTTCCAAATTCATCTATCTATATATGAGTTAACAGAGGGAAACCTAAATATAAAAACTGCTACTGTAGACGAACGCTTCAACCTAGAAGAACAAATTTTGGTGAGCCAAGTGGGATTTGTGTACTGATCATTACCACCAAGTATCATCAAGATTCGGTGAAAAAATATTTGCTGGTATTTCGGAAACTCGTAATTTCTTAGAAGATTGGCATCCCCTCTCAATGAAAGTGCTTTTCCACAGTCTGTGCCTAGGGCTACACGAAGAGGAAACAAATCATAGAGACAAAACAGAGAACTCCTTTATTTTGTCAAGTTTCAAAGAGCTACTACAAACCATGTTGGATTTAGAGTTCCAAATTCATGTATCTATATATCAGAGAATCGAGGGAAACCTAAATATAAAAACTGCTACTGTAGACAAACGCTTCAACCTAGAAGAACAAAATTTGGTGAGCCAAGTGGGATTTGTGTACTGATCATTACCACCAAGTATCATCAAGATTGGGTGAATAAATATTTGCTGGTATTTCGGAAACTCGTTATTTCTTAGAAGCTTGGCAACCCCTCTCAATGAAAGTGCTTTTCCAAGGTCTGTGCCTAGGGCTACTTGAAGAGGAAACAAACCATAGAGACAAAACTGAGAACTCCTTTATTTTATCAAGTTTCAAAGAGCTACTACAACCATGTTGGATTTCGAGTTCCAAATTCATCTATCTATATAGGAGAGAACAGAGGGAAACCTAAATATAAAAACTGCTACTATAGACGAACGCTTCAAACTAGAAGAACAAAATTTGGTGAGCCAAGTGGGATTTGGTTACTGATCATTACCACCACGTATCATCAAGATTGGGTGAAAAAATATTTGCTGGTATTTCGGAAACTCGTTTTTTCTTAGAAGCTTGGCAACCCCTCTCAATTAAAGTGCTTTTCCACAGTGTGTGCCTAAAGCTACTTGAAGAGGAAACAAACCATAGAGACAAAACTGAGAACTCCGTTATTTTTTCAAGTCTCAAAGAGCTACTACAAACCATGTTGGATTTAGAGTTCCAAATTCATCTATCTATATATGAGATAACAGAGGGAAACCTAAATATAAAAACTGCTACTGTAGACGAACGCTTCAACCTAGAAGAACAAAATTTAGTGAGCCAAGTGGGATTTGTGAACTGATCATTAGCACCAAGTATCATCAAGATTGGGTGAAAAAATGTTTGCTGGTATTTCGGAAACTCGTTATTTCTTAGAAGCTTGGCAACCCCTCTCAATGAAAGTGCTTTTCCACAGTCTGTGCCTAGGGCTAGTTGAAGAGGAAACAAACCATAGAGACAAAACAGAGAACTCCTTTATTTTGTCAAGTTTTAAAGAGCTACTACAAACCATGTTGGATTTAGAGTTCCAAATTCATCTATCTATATGGGAGAGAACAGAGGGAAACCTAAATATAAAAACTGCTACTGTAGACGAACGCTTCAACCTAGAAGAACAAAATTTGGTGAGCCAAGTGGGATTTGTGTACTGATCATTACCACCAAGTATCATCAAGATTGTGTGAATAAACATTTGCTGGTATTTCGGAAACTCGTTATTTCTTAGAAGCTTGGAAACCCATCTCAATGAAAGTGCTTTTCCACAGTGTGTGCCTAGGGCTACTTGAAGAGGAAACAAACCATAGAGACAAAACTGAGAACTCCTTTATTTTGTCAAGTCTCAAAGAGCTACTACAAACCATGTTGGATTTAGAGTTCCAAATTCATCTATCTATGTATGAGATAACAGAGGGAAACCTAAATATAAAAACTGCTACTGTAGACGAACGCTTCAACCTAAAAGAACAATATTTGGTGAGCCAAGTGGGATTTGTGTACTGATCATTACCACCAAGTATCATCAAGATTGGGTGAAAAAATATTTGTTGGTATTTCGGAAACGCGTTTTTTCTCAGAAGCTTGGCAACCCCTCTCAATGAAAGTGCTTTTCTACAGTGTGTGCCTAGGGCTACTTGAAGAGGAAACAAACCATAGAGACAAAACTGAGAACTCCGTTATTTTTTCAAGTTTCAAAGAGCTACTACAAACCATGTTGGATTTAGAGTTCCAAATTCATCTATCTATATAGGAGAGAACAGAGGGAAAAATAAGTATAAATACTGCTACTGTAGACGAACGCTTCAACCTAGAAGAACAAAATTTGGTGAGCCCAGTGGGACTTGTATACTGATCATTACCACCAAGTATCATGCAGATTCGGTGAAAAAATATTTGCTGGTATTTGAGAAACTCGTAATTTCTTAGAAGCTTGGCAACCCCTCTCAATGAAAGTGCTTTTCCACAGTCTGTGCCTAGGGCTACTTGAAGAGGAAACAAACAATAGAGACAAAACTGAGAACTCCTTTATTTTGTGAAGTTTCAAAGAGCTACTACAAACCATGTTGGATTTCGAGTTCCAAATTCATCTATCTGTATAGGAGAGAACAGAGGGTAACCTAAATATAAAAACTGCTACTGTAGACGAACGCTTCAACCTAGAATAACAAAATTTGGTGAGCCAAGTTGGAAATGTGTACTAATCATTACCTCCAAGTATCATCAAGATTGGGTGAAAAAATATTTGCTGGTATTTCGGAAACTCGTTATTTCTTAGAAGCTTGGCAACCTATCTCAATGAAAGTGCTTTTCCACAGTCTGTGCCTAGGGCTACTTGAAGAGAAAACAAACCATAGCGACAAAACTGAGAACTCCTTTATTTTTTCAAGTTGCAAATAGCTACTACAAACCATGTTGGATTTAGAGTTCCAAATTCATCTTTCTTTATAGGAGAGAACAGAGGGAAACCTAAATATAAAAATTGCTACTGTAAACGAACGATTCAACCTAGAAGAACAAAATTTGGTGAGCCAAGTGGGATTTGTATACTGATCATTAGCACCAAGTATCATCAAGATTGGGTGAAAAAATATTTGCTGGTTTTTCGGAAACTCGTTATTTCTTAGAAGCTTGGCAACCCCTCTCAATGAAAGTGCTTTTCCACAGTCTGTGCCTAGAACTACTTGAAGAGGAAACAAACCATAGGGGCAAAATTGAGAACTCCTTTATTTTGTCAAGTTTCAAAGAGCTACTACAAACCTTCTTGGATTTAGAGTTCCAAATTCATCTATCTATATGGGAGAGAACAGAGGGAAACCTAAATATTAAAACTGCTACTGTAGACGAACGCTTCAACCTAGAAGAACAAAATTTGGTGAGCCAAGTGGGATTTGTGTACTGATCATTACCACCAAGTATCATCAAGATTGGGTGAAAAAATATTTGCTGGTATTTCGGAAACTCGTTATTTCGTAGAAGCTTGGCAACCCCTCTCAATGAAAGTGCTTTCCACAGTCTGTGCCTAGGGCTACTTGAAGAGGAAACAAACCATAGAAACAAAACTGAGAACTCCTTTATTTTGTCAAGTTGCAAAGAGCTACTACAACCCATGTTGGATTTATAGTTCCAAATTCATCTATCTATATATCAGAGAATCGAGGGAAACCCAAATATAAAAACTGCTACTCGAGACGAACGCTTCAACCTAGATGAACCAAATTTGGTGAGCCAAGTGGGATTTGTGAACTCAACATTAGCACCAAGTATCATCAAGATTGGGTGAAAAAATGTTTGCTGGTATTTTGGAAACTCGTTATTTCTTAGAAGCTTGGCAACCGCTCTCAATGAAAGTGCTTTTTCACAGTCTGTGCCTAGGGCTAGTTGAAGAGGAAACAAACCATAGAGACAAAACTGAGAACTCCTTTATTTTGTCAAGTTTTAAAGAGCTACTACAAACCATGTTGGATTTAGATTTCCAAATTCATCTATCTATATGGGAGAGAACAGAGGGAAACCTAAATATAAAAACTGCTACTGTAGACGAACGCTTCAACCTAGAAGAACAAAATTTGGTGAGCCAAGTGGGATTTGTGTACTGATCATTACCACCAAGTATCATCAAGATTTTTTGAATAAACATTTGCTGGTATTTCGGAAACTCGTTATTTCTTAGAAGCTTGGAAACCCATCTCAATGAAAGTGCTTTTCCACAGTGTGTGCCTAGGGCTACTTGAAGAGGATACAAACCATAGAGACAAAATTGAGAACTCCTTTATTTTGTCAAGTCTCAAAGAGCTACTACAAACCATGTTGGATTTAGAGTTCCAAATTCATCTATCTATGTATGAGATAACAGAGGGAAACCTAAATATAAAAACTGCTACTGTAGACGAACGCTTCAACCTAAAAGAACAAAATTTGGTGAGCCAAGTGGGATTTGTGTACTGATCATTACCACCAAGTATCATCAAGATTGGGTGAAAAAAATATTTGTTGGTATTTCGGAAACGCGTTTTTTCTTAGAAGCTTGGCAACCCCTCTCAATGAAAGTGCTTTTCTACAGTGTGTGCCTAGGGCTACTTGAAGAGGAAACAAACCATAGAGACAAAACTGAGAACTCCGTTATTTTTTCAAGTTTCAAAGAGCTACTACAAACCATGTTGGATTTAGAGTTCCCAATTCATCTATCCATATAGGAGAGAACAGAGGGAAAAATAAGTATAAATACTGCTACTGTAGACGAACGCTTCAACCTAGAAGAACAAAATTTGGTGAGCCCAGTGGGACTTGTGTACTGATCATTACCACCAAGTATCATGCAGATTCGGTGAAAAAATATTTGCTGGTATTTGAGAAACTCGTAATTTCTTAGAAGCTTGGCAACCCCTCTCAATGAAAGTGCTTTTCCACAGTCTGTGCCTAGGGCTACTTGAAGAGGAAACAAACAATAGAGACAAAACTGAGAACTCCTTTATTTTGTGAAGTTTCAAAGAGCTACTACAAACCATGTTGGATTTCGAGTTCCAAATTCATCTATCTGTATAGGAGAGAACAGAGGGTAACCTAAATATAAAAACTGCTACTGTAGACGAACGCTTCAACCTAGAATAACAAAATTTGGTGAGCCAAGTTGGAAATGTGTACTAATCATTACCTCCAAGTATCATCAAGATTGGGTGAAAAAATATTTGCTGGTATTTCGGAAACTCGTTATTTCTTAGAAGCTTGGCAACCTATCTCAATGAAAGTGCTTTTCCACAGTCTGTGCCTAGGGCTACTTGAAGAGAAAACAAACCATAGCGACAAAACTGAGAACTCCTTTATTTTTTCAAGTTACAAAGAGCTACTACAAACCATGTTGGATTTAGAGTTCCAAATTCATCTTTCTTTATAGGAGAGAACAGAGGGAAACCTAAATATAAAAATTGCTACTGTAGACGAACGATTCAACCAAGAAGAACAAAATTTGGTGAGCCAAGTGGGATTTGTATACTGATCATTAACACCAAGTATCATCAAGATTGGGTGAAAAAATATTTGCTGGTTTTTCGGAAACTCGTTATTTCTTAGAAGCTTGGCAACCCCTCTCAATGAAAGTGCTTTTCCACAGTCTGTGCCTAGGGCTACTTGAAGAGGAAACAAACCATAGAGACAAAACTGAGAACTCCTTTATTTTGTCAAGTTTCAAAGAGCTACTACAAACCATGTTGGATTTAGAGTTCCAAATTCATCTATCTATGTATCAGAGAATCGAGGGAAACCTAAATATAAAAACTGCTACTGTAGACGAACGCTTCAACCTAGAAGAACAAAATTTGGTGAGCCAAGTGTAATTTGTGTACAGATCATTATCACCAAGTATCATTAAGATTGGGTGAATAAATATTTGCTGGTATTTCGGAAACTCGTTATTTCTTAGAAGCTTGGCAACCCCTCTCAATGAAAGTGCTTTTCCACAGTGAGTGCCTAGGGCTACTTGAAGAGGAAACAAACCATAGAGACAAAACTGAGAACTCCTTTATTTTGTCAAGTCTCAAAGAGCTACTACAAACCATGTTGGATTTAGAGTTCCAAATTCATCTATCTATATATGAGATAACAGAGGGAAACCTAAATATAAAAACTGCTACTGTAGATGAACGCTTCAACCTAAAAGAACAAAATTTGGTGAGTCAAGTGCGATTTGTGTACTGATCATTACCACCACGTATCATCAAGATTGGGTGAAAAAATATTTGCTGGTATTTCGGAAACTCGTTTTTTCTTAGAAGCTTGGCAACCCCTCTCAATGAAAGTGCTTTTCCACAGTGTGTGCCTAGGGCTACTTGAAGAGGAAAGAAACCATAGAGACAAAACTGAGAACTCCGTTATTTTTTCAAGTTTCAAAGAGCTACTACAAACCATGTTGGATTTAGAGTTCCAAATTCATCTATCTATATGGGAGAGAACAGAGGGAAAAATAAGTATAAAAACTGCTACTGTAGACGAATGCTTCAACCTAGAAGAACAAAATTTGGTGAGCCTAGTGGGATTTGTGTACTGATCATTACCACCAAGTATCATCCAGATTCGGTGAAAAAATATTTGCTGGTATTTGAGAAACTCGTAATTTCTTAGAAGCTTGGCAACCCGTCTCAATGAAAGTGCTTTTCCACAGTCTGTGCCTAGGGCTACATGAAGAGGAAACAAACCATAGAGACAAAACTGAGAACTCCGTTATTTTTTCAAGTCTCAAAGAGCTACTGCAAACCATGTTGGATTTCGAGTTCCAAATTCATCTATCTATATATCAGAGAATCGAGGGAAACCTAAATATAAAAACTGCTACTCGAGACGAACGCTTCAACCTAGATGAACAAAATTTGGTGAGCCAAGTGGGATTTGTGTACTCAACATTAGCACCAAGTATCATCAAGATTGGGTGAAAAAATATTTGCTGGTATTTCGGAAACTCCTTATTTCTTAGAAGCTTGGCAACCCCTCTCAATGAAAATGCTTTTCCACAGTCTGTGCCTAGGGCTAGTTGAAGAGGAAACAAACCATAGAGACAAAACTGAGAACTCCTTTATTTTGTCAAGTTTTAAAGAGCTACTACAAACCATGTTGGATTTAGAGTTCCAAATTCATCTATCTATATGGGAGAGAACAGAGGGAAACCTAAATATAAAAACAGCTACTGTAGACGAACGCTTCAACCTAGAAGACCAAAATTTGGTGAGCCAAGTGGGATTTGTGTACTGATCATTACCACCAAGTATCATCAAGTTTGGGTGAAAAAATATTTGCTGGTATTTCGGAAACTCGTTATTTCTTAGAAGCTTGGCAACCCCTCTCAATGAAATTGCTTTCCACAGTCTCTGCCTAGGGCTACTTGAAGAGGAAACAAACCATAGAGACAAAACTGAGAACTCCTTTATTTTGTCAAGTTTCAAAGAGCTACTACAAACCATGTTGGATTTAGAGTTCCAAATTCATCTATCTATGTATCAGAGAATCGAGGGAAACCTAAATATAAAAACTGCTACTGTAGACGAACGCTTCAACCTAGAAGAACAAAATTTGGTGAGCCAAGTGTAATTTGTGTACATATCATTATCACCAAGTATCATTAAGATTGGGTGGATAAATATTTGCTGGTATTTCGGAAACTCGTTATTTCTTAGAAGCTTGGCAACCCCTCTCAATGAAAGTGCTTTTCCACAGTCTGTGCCTAGGGCTACTTGAAGAGGAAACAAACCATAGAGACAAAACTGAGAACTCCTTAATTTTGTCAAGTTTCAAAGAGCTACTACAAACCTTGTTGGATTTAGAGTTCCAAATTCATCTATCTATATATGAGATAACAGAGGGAAACGTAAATATAAAAACTGCTACTGTAGACGAACGCTTCAAACTAAAAGAACAAAATTTGGTGAGTCAAGTGGGATTTGTGTACTGATCATTAGCACCAAGTATCATCAAGATTGGGTGAAAAAATATTTGCTGCTATTTCGGAAACTCGTTATTTCTTAGAAGCTTGGCAACCCCTCTCAATGAAAGTGCTTTTCCACAGTCTGTGCCTAGGGCTACTTGAAGAGGAAACAAACCATAGAGACAAAACTGAGAACTCCTTAATTTTGTCAAGTTTCAAAGAGCTACTACAAACCTTGTTGGATTTAGAGTTCCAAATTCATCTATCTATATGGGAGAGAACAGAGGGAAACCTAAATATAAAAACTGCTACTGTAGACGAACGCTTCAACCTAGAAGAACAAAATTTGGTGAGCCAAGTGTAATTTGTGTACAGATCATTATCACCAAGTATCATCAAGATTGGGTGAATAAATATTTGCTGGTATTTCGGAAACTCGTTATTTCTTAGAAGCTTGGCAACCCCTCTCAATGAAAGTGCTTTTCCACAGTCTGTGCCTAGGGCTACTTGAAGAGGAAACAAACAATAGAGACAAAACTGAGAACTCCTTTATTTTGTCAAGTTTCAAAGAGCTACTAGAAACCATGTTGGATTTCGAGTTCCAAATTCATCTATCTATATAGGAGAGAACAGAGGGAAACCTAAATATAAATACTGCTACTGTAGACGAACGCTTCAACCTAGAAGAAGAAAATTTGGTGAGCCAAGTGGGATTTGTGTACTGATCATTACCACCAAGTATCATCAAGATTGGGTGAAAAAATATTTGCTGGTATTTCGGAAACTCATTATTTCATAGAAGCTTGGCAAACCCTCTCAATGAAAGTGCTTTTCCACAGTCTGTGCCTAGGGCTACTTGAAGAGGAAACAAACCATAGCGACAAAACGGAGAACTCCTTTATTTTGTCAAGTTTCAAAGAGCTACTACGAACCATGTTGGATTTCGAGTTCCAAATTCATCTTTCTATATAGGAGAGAACAGAGGGAAACCTAAATATAAAAACTGCTACTGTAGACGAACGCTTCAACCTAGATGAACAAAATTTGGTGAGCCAAGTGGGATTTGTGTACTGATCATTAGCACCAACTATCATCAAGATTGGGTGAAAAAATATTTGCTGGTATTTCGGAAACTCGTTATTTCTTAGAAGCTTGGCAACCCCTCTCAATGAAAGTGCTTTTCCACACTCTGTGCCTTGGGCTACTTGAAGAAGAAACAAACCATAGAGACAAAACTGAGAACTCCGTTATTTTTTCAAGTCTCAAAGAGCTACTGCAAACCATGTTGGATTTCGAGTTCCAAATTCATCTATCTATATATCAGAGAATCGAGGGAAACCTAAATATAAAAACTGCTACTCGAGGCGAACGCTTCAACCTAGATGAACAAAATTTGGTGAGCCAAGTGGGATTTGTGTACTCAACATTAGCACCAAGTATCATCAAGATTGGGTGAAAAAATATTTTCTGGTATTTCGGAAACTCGTTTTTTCTTAGAAGCTTGGCAACCCCTCTCAATGAAAGTGCTTTTCCACAGTGAGTGCCTAGGGCTACTTGAAGAGGAAACAAACCATAGAGACAAAACTGAGAACTCCGTTATTTTTTAAAGTTTCAAAGAGCTACTACAAACCATGTTGGATTTAGAGTTCCAAATTCATCTATCTATATAGGAGAAAACAGAGGGAAAAATAAGTATAAAAACTGCTACTGTAGACGAACGCTTCAACCTAGAATAACAAAATTTGGTGAGCCTAGTGGGATTTGTGTACTGATCATTACCACCAAGTATCATCCAGATTCGGTGAAAAAATATTTGCTGGTATTTGAGAAACTCGTAATTTCTTAGAAGCTTGGCAACCCCTCTCAATGAAAGTGCTTTTCCACAGTCTGTGCCTAGGGCTACTTGAAGAGGAAACAAACAATAGAGACAAAACTGAGAACTCCTTTATTTTGTGAAGTTTCAAAGAGCTACTACAAACCATGTTGGATTTCGAGTTCCAAATTCATCTATCTGTATAGGAGAGAACAGAGGGTAACCTAAATATAAAAACTGCTACTGTAGACGAACGCTTCAACCTAGAATAACAAAATTTGGTGAGCCAAGTTGGAAATGTGTACTAATCATTACCTCCAAGTATCATCAAGATTTGGTGAAAAAATATTTGCTGGTATTTCGGAAACTCGTTATTTCTTAGAAGCTTGGCAACCTATCTCAATGAAAGTGCTTTTCCACAGTCTGTGCCTAGGGCTACTTGAAGAGAAAACAAACCATAGCGACAAAACTGAGAACTCCTTTATTTTTTCAAGTTACAAAGAGCTACTACAAACCATGTTGGATTTAGAGTTCCAAATTCATCTTTCTTTATAGGAGAGAACAGAGGGAAACCTAAATATAAAAATTGCTACTGTAGACGAACGATTCAACCAAGAAGAACAAAATTTGGTGAGCCAAGTGGGATTTGTATACTGATCATTAACACCAAGTATCATCAAGATTGGGTGAAAAAATATTTGCTGGTTTTTCGGAAACTCGTTATTTCTTAGAAGCTTGGCAACCCCTCTCAATGAAAGTGCTTTTCCACAGTCTGTGCCTAGGGCTACTTGAAGAGGAAACAAACCATAGAGACAAAACTGAGAACTCCTTTATTTTGTCAAGTTTCAAAGAGCTACTACAAACCATGTTGGATTTAGAGTTCCAAATTCATCTATCTATGTATCAGAGAATCGAGGGAAACCTAAATATAAAAACTGCTACTGTAGACGAACGCTTCAACCTAGAAGAACAAAATTTGGTGAGCCAAGTGTAATTTGTGTACAGATCATTATCACCAAGTATCATTAAGATTGGGTGAATAAATATTTGCTGGTATTTCGGAAACTCGTTATTTCTTAGAAGCTTGGCAACCCCTCTCAATGAAAGTGCTTTTCCACAGTGAGTGCCTAGGGCTACTTGAAGAGGAAACAAACCATAGAGACAAAACTGAGAACTCCTTTATTTTGTCAAGTCTCAAAGAGCTACTACAAACCATGTTGGATTTAGAGTTCCAAATTCATCTATCTATATATGAGATAACAGAGGGAAACCTAAATATAAAAACTGCTACTGTAGATGAACGCTTCAACCTAAAAGAACAAAATTTGGTGAGTCAAGTGCGATTTGTGTACTGATCATTACCACCACGTATCATCAAGATTGGGTGAAAAAATATTTGCTGGTATTTCGGAAACTCGTTTTTTCTTAGAAGCTTGGCAACCCCTCTCAATGAAAGTGCTTTTCCACAGTGTGTGCCTAGGGCTACTTGAAGAGGAAAGAAACCATAGAGACAAAACTGAGAACTCCGTTATTTTTTCAAGTTTCAAAGAGCTACTAAAAACCATGTTGGATTTAGAGTTCCAAATTCATCTATCTATATGGGAGAGAACAGAGGGAAAAATAAGTATAAAAACTGCTACTGTAGACGAATGCTTCAACCTAGAAGAACAAAATTTGGTGAGCCTAGTGGGATTTGTGTACTGATCATTACCACCAAGTATCATCCAGATTCGGTGAAAAAATATTTGCTGGTATTTGAGAAACTCGTAATTCTTAGAAGCTTGGCAACCCGTCTCAATGAAAGTGCTTTTCCACAGTCTGTGCCTAGGGCTACATGAAGAGGAAACAAACCATAGCGACAAAACAGAGAACTCCTTTATTTTGTCAAGTTTCAAAGAGCTACTACGAACCATGTTGGATTTAGAGTTCCAAATTCATCTTTCTTTATAGGAGAGAACAGAGGGAAACCTAAATATAAAAACTGCTACTGTAGACGAACGCTTCAACCTAGATGAACAAAATTTGGTGAGCCAAGTGGGATTTGTGTACTGATCATTAGCAACAAGTATCATCAAGATTGGGTGAAAAAATATTTGCTGGTATTTCGGAAACTCGTTATTTCTTAGAAGCTTGGCAACCCCTCTCAATGAAAGTGATTTTCCACACTCTGTGCCTTGGGCTACTTGAAGAAGAAACAAACCATAGAGACAAAACTGAGAACTCCGTTATTTTTTCAAGTCTCAAAGAGCTACTGCAAACCAAGTTGGATTTCGAGTTCCAAATTCATCTATCTATATATCAGAGAATCGAGGGAAACCTAAATATAAAAACTGCTACTCGAGACGAACGCTTCAACCTAGATGAACAAAATTTGGGGAGCCAAGTGGGATTTGTGTACTCAACATTAGCACCAAGTATCATCAAGATTTTGTAAAAAAATATTTGCTGGTATTTCGGAAACTCGTTATTTCTTAGAAGCTTGGCAACCCCTCTCAATGAAAGTGCTTTTCCACAGTCTGTGCCTAGGGCTACTTGAAGAGGAAACAAACCATAGAGACAAAACTGAGAACTCCTTAATTTTGTCAAGTTTCAAAGAGCTACTACAAACCTTGTTGGATTTAGAGTTCCAAATTCATCTATCTATATGGGAGAGAACAGAGGGAAACCTAAATATAAAAACTGCTACTGTAGACGAACGCTTCAACCTAGAAGAACAAAATTTGGTGAGCCAAGTGGGATTTGTGTCCTGATCATTACCACCAAGTATCATTAGATTGGGTGAAAAAATATTTGCTGGTATTTCGGAAACTCGTTATTTCTTAGAAGCTTGGCAACCCCTCTCAATGAAATTGCTTTCCACAGTCTCTGCCTAGGGCTACTTGAAGAGGAAACAAACCATAGAGAAAAAACTGAGAACTCCTTTATTTTGTCAAGTTTCAAAGAGCTTCTACAAACCATGTTGGATTTAGAGTTCCAAATCCATCTATCTATGTATCAGAGAATCAAGGGAAACCTAAATATAAAAACTGCTACTGTAGACGAACGCTTCAACCTAGAAGAACAAAATTTGGTGAGCCAAGTGTAATTTGTGTACAGATCATTATCACCAAGTATCATCAAGATTGGGTAAATAAATATTTGCTGGTATTTCGGAAACTCGTGATTTCTTAGAAGCTTGCGAACCCCTCTCAATGAAAGTGCTTTTCCACAGTCTGTGCCTAGGGCTACTTGAAGAAGAAACAAACCATAGAGACAAAACTGAGAACTCCTTTATTTTGTCAAGTCTCAAAGAGCTACTACAAACCATGTTGGATTTAGAGTTCCAAATTCATCTATCTATATATGAGATAACAGAGGGAAACCTAAATATAAATACTGCTACTGTAGACGAACGCTTCAACCTAGAAGAACAAAATTTGGTGAGCCAAGTGGGATTTGTGTACTGATCATTACCACCAAGTATCATCAAGATTGGGTGAAAAAATATTTGCTGGTATTTCGGAAAGTCATTATTTCTTAGAAGCTTGGCAACCCCTCTCAATGAAAGTGCTTTTCCACAGTCTGTGCCTAGGGCTACTTGAAGAGGAAAGAAACCATAGCGACAAAACGGAGAACTCATTTATTTTGTCAAGTTTCAAAGAGCTACTATGAACCATGTTGGATTTAGAGTTCCAAATTCATCTTTCTTTATAGGAGAGAACAGAGGGAAACCTAAATATAAAAACTGCTACTGTAGACGAACGCTTCAATCTAGATGAACAAAATTTGGTGAGCCAAGTGGGATTTGTGTACTGATCATTAGCACCACGTATCATCAAGATTGGGTGAAAAAATATTTGCTGGTATTTCGGAAACTCGTTATTTCTTAGAAGCTTGGCAACCCCTCTCAATGAAAGTGCTTTTCCACACTCTGTGCCTTGGGCTACTTGAAGAAGAAACAAACCATAGAGACAAAACTGAGAACTCCGTTATTTTTTCAAGTCTCAAAGAGCTACTGCAAACCATGTTGGATTTCGAGTTCCAAATTCATCTATCTATATATCAGAGAATCGAGGGAAACCTAAATATAAAAACTGCTACTCGAGACGAACGCTTCAACCTAGATGAACAAAATTTGGTGAGCCAAGTGGGATTTGTGTACTCAACATTAGCACCAAGTATCATCAAGATTGGGTGAAAAAATATTTGCTGGTATTTCGGAAACTCGTTATTTCTTAGAAGCTTGGCAACCCCTCTCAATGAAAATGCTTTTCCACAGTCTGTGCCTAGGGCTAGTTGAAGAGGAAACAAACCATAGAGAAAAAACTGAGAACTCCTTTATTTAGTCAAGTTTTAAAGAGCTACTACAAACCATGTTGGATTCAGAGTTCCAAATTCATCTATCTATATGGGAGAGAACAGAGGGAAACCTAAATATAAAAACAGCTACTGTAGACGAACGCTTCAACCTAGAAGACCAAAATTTGGTGAGCCAAGTGGGATTTGTGTACTGATCATTACCACCAAGTATCATCAAGTTTGGGTGAAAAAATATTTGCTGGTATTTCGGAAACTCGGTATTTCTTAGAAGCTTGGCAACCCCTCTCAATGAAATTGCTTTCCACAGTCTCTGCCTAGGGCTACTTGAAGAGGAAACAAACCATAGAGACAAAACTGAGAACTCCTTTATTTTGTCAAGTTTCAAAGAGCTACTACAAACCATGTTGGATTTAGAGTTCCAAATTCATCTATCTATGTATCAGAGAATCGAGGGAAACCTAAATATAAAAACTGCTACTGTAGACGAACGCTTCAACCTAGAAGAACAAAATTTGGTGAGCCAAGTGTAATTTGTGTACAGATCATTATCACCAAGTATCATTAAGATTGGGTGAATAAATATTTGCTGGTATTTCGGAAACTCGTTATTTCTTAGAAGCTTGGCAACCCCTCTCAATGAAAGTGCTTTTCCACAGTCTGTGCCTAGGGCTACTTGAAGAGGAAACAAACCATAGAGACAAAACTGAGAACTCCTTAATTTTGTCAAGTTTCAAAGAGCTACTACAAACCTTGTTGGATTTAGAGGTCCAAATTCATCTATCTATATATGAGATAACAGAGGGAAACCTAAATATAAAAACTGCTACTGTAGACGAACGCTTCAACCTAAAAGAACAAAATTTGGTGAGTCAAGTGGGATTTGTGTACTGATCATTAGCACCAAGTATCATCAAGATTGGGTGAAAAAATATTTGCTGCTATTTCGGAAACTCGTTATTTCTTAGAAGCTTGGCAACCCCTCTCAATGAAAGTGCTTTTCCACAGTCTGTGCCTAGGGCTACTTGAAGAGGAAACAAACCATAGAGACAAAACTGAGAACTCCTTAATTTTGTCAAGTTTCAAAGAGCTACTACAAACCTTGTTGGATTTAGAGTTCCAAATTCATCTATCTATATGGGAGAGAACAGAGGGAAACCTTAATATAAAAACTGCTACTGTAGACGAACGCTTCAACCTAGAAGAACAAAATTTGGTGAGCCAAGTGTAATTTGTGTACAGATCATTATCACCAAGTATCATCAAGATTGGGTGAATAAATATTTGCTGGTATTTCGGAAACTCGTTATTTCTTAGAAGCTTGGCAACCCCTCTCAATGAAAGTGCTTTTCCACAGTCTGTGCCTAGGGCTACTTGAAGAGGAAACAAACAATAGAGACAAAACTGAGAACTCCTTTATTTTGTCAAGTTTCAAAGAGCTACTAGAAACCATGTTGGATTTCGAGTTCCAAATTCATCTATCTATATAGGAGAGAACAGAGGGAAACCTAAATATAAATACTGCTACTGTAGACGAACGCTTCAACCTAGAAGAAGAAAATTTGGTGAGCCAAGTGGGATTTGTGTACTGATCATTACCACCAAGTATCATCAAGATTGGGTGAAAAAATATTTGCTGGTATTTCGGAAACTCATTATTTCATAGAAGCTTGGCAAACCCTCTCAATGAAAGTGCTTTTCCACAGTCTGTGCCTAGGGCTACTTGAAGAGGAAACAAACCATAGCGACAAAACGGAGAACTCCTTTATTTTGTCAAGTTTCAAAGAGCTACTACGAACCATGTTGGATTTCGAGTTCCAAATTCATCTTTCTTTATAGGAGAGAACAGAGGGAAACCTAAATATAAAAACTGCTACTGTAGACGAACGCTTCAACCTAGATGAACAAAATTTGGTGAGCCAAGTGGGATTTGTGTACTGATCATTAGCACCAACTATCATCAAGATTGGGTGAAAAAATATTTGCTGGTATTTCGGAAACTCGTTATTTCTTAGAAGCTTGGCAACCCCTCTCAATGAAAGTGCTTTTCCACACTCTGTGCCTTGGGCTACTTGAAGAAGAAACAAACCATAGAGACAAAACAGAGAACTCCGTTATTTTTTCAAGTCTCAAAGAGCTACTGCAAACCATGTTGGATTTCGAGTTCCAAATTCATCTATCTATATATCAGAGAATCGAGGGAAACCTAAATATAAAAACTGCTACTCGAGGCGAACGCTTCAACCTAGATGAACAAAATTTGGTGAGCCAAGTGGGATTTGTGTACTCAACATTAGCACCAAGTATCATCAAGATTGGGTGAAAAAATATTTTCTGGTATTTCGGAAACTCATTTTTTCTTAGAAGCTTGGCAACCCCTCTCAATGAAAGTGCTTTTCCACAGTGAGTGCCTAGGGCGACTTGAAGAGGAAACAAACCATAGAGACAAAACTGAGAACTCCGTTATTTTTTAAAGTTTCAAAGAGCTACTACAAACCATGTTGGATTTAGAGTTCCAAATTCATCTATCTATATAGGAGAAAACAGAGGGAAAAATAAGTATAAAAACTGCTACTGTAGACGAACGCTTCAACCTAGAAGAACAAAATTTGGTGAGCCTAGTGGGATTTGTGTCCTGATCATTACCACCAAGTATCATCCAGATTCGGTGAAAAAATATTTGCTGGTATTTGAGAAAGTCGTAATTTCTTAGAAGCTTGGCAACCCCTCTCAATGAAAGTGCTTTTCCACAGTCTGTGCCTAGGGCTACTTGAAGAGGAAACAAACAATAGAGACAAAACTGAGAACACCTTTATTTTGTCAAGTTTCAAAGAGCTACTAGAAACCATGTTGGATTTCGAGTTCCAAATTCATCTATCTATACAGGAGAGAACAGAGGGTAACCTAAATATAAAAACTGCTACTGTAGACGAACGCTTCAACCTAGAATAATAAAATTTGGTGAGCCAAGTTGGAAATGTGTTCTAATCATTACCTCCAAGTATCATCAAGATTGGGTGAAAAAATATTTGCTGGTATTTCGGAAACTCGTTATTTCTTAGAAGATTGGCAATCCCTCTCAATGAAAGTGCTTTTCCAAGGTCTGTGCCTAGGGCTACTTGAAGAGGAAACAAAACTTAGAGACAAAACTGAGAAATCCGTTATTTTTTCAAGTTTCAAAGAGCTACTACAAACCATGTTGGATTTAGAGTTCCAAATTCATCTATCTATATATGAGAGAACAGAGTGAAACCTAAATATAAAAACTGCTACTGTAGACGAACGCTTCAACCTAGAAGAACAAAATTTGGTGAGCCAAGTGGGATTTGTGTACTGATCATTAACACCAAGTATCATCAAGATTGGGTGAAAAAATATTTGCTGGTATTTCGGAAACTCGTTATTTGTTAGAAGCTTGGCAACCCCTCTCAATGAAAGTGCTTTTCCACAGTCTGTGCCTAGGGCTACTTGAAGAGGAAACAAACCATAGCGACAAAACTGAGAACTCCTTTATTTTGTCATGTTTCAAAGAGCTACTACAAACCATGTTGGATTTAGAGTTATAAATTCATCTTTCTTTATAGGAGAGAACAGAGGGAAACCTAAATATAAAAACTGCTACTATAGACGAACGATTCAACCTAGAAGGACAAAATTTGGTGAGCCAAGTGGGAATTGTGTACTGATCATTAGCACCAAGTATCATCAAGATTGGGTGAAAAAATATTTGCTGGTATTTCGGAAACTCGTTATTTCTTAGAAGCTTGGCAACCCCTCTCAATGAAAGTGATTTCCACAGTCTGTGCCTAGGGCTACTTGAAGAGGAAACAAACCATAGAGACAAAACTGAGAACTCCTTAATTTTGTCAAGTTTCAAAGAGCTACTACAAACCTTGTTGGATTTAGAGTTCCAAATTCATCTATCTATATCGGAGAGAACAGAGGGAAACCTAAATATAAAAACTGCTACTGTAGACGAACGCTTCAACCTAGAAGAACAAAATTTGGTGAGCCAAGTGGGATTTGTGTACTGATCATTACCACCAAGTATCATTAAGATTGGGTGAAAAAATATTTGGTGGTGTTTCGGAAACTCGTTATTTCTTAGAAGCTTGGCAACCCCTCTCAATTAAAATTGCTTTCCACAGTCTCTGCCTAGGGCTACTTGAAGAGGAAACAAACCATACAGACAAAACTGAGAACTCCTTTATTTTGTCAAGTTTTAAAGAGCTACTACAAACCATGTTGGATTTAGAGTTCCAAATTCATCTATCTATATGGGAGAGAACAGAGGGAAACCTAAATATAAAAACAGCTACTGTAGACGAACGCTTCAACCTAGAAGAACAAAATTTGGTGAGCCAAGTGGGATTTGTGTACTGATCATTACCACCAAGTATCATCAAGTTTGGGTGAAAAAATATTTGCTGGTATTTCGGAAAATCGTTATTTCTTAGAATCTTGGCAACCCCTCTCAATGAAATTGCTTTCCACAGTCTCTGCCTAGGGCTACTTGAAGAGGAAACAAACAATAGAGACAAAACTGAGAACTCCTTTATTTTGTCAAGTTTCAAAGAGCTATTAGAAACCATGTTGGATTTCGAGTTCCAAATTTATCTATCTATATAGGAGAGAACAGAGGGTAACCTAAATATAAAAACTGCTACTGTAGACGAACGCTTCAACCTAGAATAACAAAATTTGGTGAGCCAAGTTGGAAATATGTTCTAATCATTACCTCCAAGTATCATCAAGATTGGGTGAAAAAATATTTGCTGGTATTTCGGAAACTCGTTATTTCTTAGAAGATTGGCAACAACTCTCAATGAAAGTGCTTTTCCACAGTCTGTGCCTAGGGCTACTTGAAGAGGAAACAAACCATAGAGACAAAACTGAGAACTCCTTTATTTTGTCAAGTTTCAAAGAGCTACTACAAACCATGTTGGATTTAGAGTTATAAATTCATCTTTCTTTATAGGAGAGAACAGAGGGAAACCTAATTATAAAAACTGCTACTGTAGACGAACGCTTCAACCTAGAAGAACAAAATTTGGTGAGCCAAGTGTAATTTGTGTACAGATCATTATCACCAAGTATCATCAAGATTGGGTGAATAAATATTTGCTGGTATTTCGGAAACTCGTTATTTCTTAGAAGCTTGGCAACCCATCTCAATGAAAGTGCTTTTCCACAGTGTGTGCCTAGGGCTACTTGAAGAGGAAACAAACCATAGATACAAAACTGAGAACTCCTTTATTTTGTCAAGTCTCAAAGAGCTACTACAAACCATGTAGGATTTAGAGTTCCAAATTCATCTATCTATATATGAGATAACAGAGGGAAACCTAAATATAAAAACTGCTACTGTAGACGAACGCTTCAACCTAAAAGAACAAAATTTGGTGAGCCAAGTGGGATTTGTGTACTGATCATTAGCACCAAGAATCATCAAGATTGGGTGAAAAAATATTTGCTGGTATTTCGGAAACTCGTTTTTTCTTAGAAGCTTGGCAACCCCTCTCAATGAAAGTGCTTTTCCACAGTGAGTGCCTAGGGCTACTTGAAGAGGAAACAAACCATAGAGACAAAACTGAGAACTCCGTTATTTTTTAAAGTTTCAAAAGCTACTACAAACCATGTTGGATTTAGAGTTCCAAATTCATCTATCTATATAGGAGAAAACAGAGGGAAAAATAAGTATAAAAACTGCTACTGTAGACGAACGCTTCAACCTAGAAGAACAAAATTTGGTAAGCCTAGTGGGATTTGTGTACTGATCATTACCACCAATTATCATCCAGATTCGGTGAAAAAATATTTGCTGGTATTTGAGAAAGTCGTAATTTCTTAGAAGCTTGGCAACCCCTCTTAATGAAAGTGCTTTTCCACAGTCTGTGCCTAGGGCTACTTGAAGAGGAAACAAACAATAGAGACAAAACTGAGAACTCCTTTATTTTGTCAAGTTTCAAAGAGCTACTAGAAACCATGTTGGATTTCGAGTTCCAAATTCATCTATCTATATAGGAGAGAACAGAGGGTAACCTAAATATAAAAACTGCTACTGTAGACGAACGCTTCAACCTAGAATAACAAAATTTGGTGAGCCAAGTTGGAAATATGTTCTAATCATTACCTCCAAGTATCATCAAGATTGGGTGAAAAAATATTTGCTGGTATTTCGGAAACTCGTTATTTCTTAGAAGATTGGCAACCCCTCTCAATGAAAGTGCTTTTCCACAGTCTGTGCCTAGGGCTACTTGAAGAGGAAACAAACCATAGCGACAAAACTGAGAACTCCTTTATTTTGTCAAGTTTTAAAGAGCTACTACAAACCATGTTGGATTTAGTGTTATAAATTCATCTTTCTTTATAGGAGAGAACAGAGGGAAACCTAATTATAAAAACTGCTACTATAGACGAACGATTCAACCTAGAAGAACAAAATTTGGTGAGCCAATTGGGAATTGTGTATTGATCATTAGCACGAAGTATCATCAAGATTGGGTGAAAAAATATTTGCTGCTATTTCGGAAACTCGTTATTTCTTAGAAGCTTGGCAACCCCTCTCAATGAAAGTGCTTTTCCACAGTCTGTGCCTAGGGCTACTTGAAGAGGAAACAAACCATAGAGACAAAACTGAGAACTCCTTAATTTTGTCAAGTTTCAAAGAGCTACTACAAACCTTGTTGGATTTAGAGTTCCAAATTCATCTATCTATATGGGAGAGAACAGAGGGAAACCTAAATATAAAAACTGCTACTGTAGACGAACGCTTCAACCTAGAAGAACAAAATTTGGTGAGCCAAGTGGGATTTGTGTACTGATCATTACCACCAAGTACCTTTAAGATTGGGTGAAAAAATATTTGCTGGTATTTCGGAAACTCGTTATTTGTTAGAAGCTTGGCAACCCCTCTCAATGAAATTGCTTTCCACAGTCTCTGCCTAGGGCTACTTGTAGAGGAAACAAACCATAGAGACAAAACTGAGAACTCCTTTATTTTGTCAAGTTTCAAAGAGCTACTACAAACCATATTGGATTTAGAGTTCCAAATTCATCTATCTATATATGAGATAACAAAGGGAAACCTAAATATAAAAACTGCTACTGTAGACGAACGCTTCAACATAGAAGAACAAAATTTGGTGAGCCAAGTGGGATTTGTGTACTGATCATTACCACCACGTATCATCAAGATTCGGTGAAAAAATATTTGCTGGTATTTCGGAAACTCGTAATTTCTTTGAAGCTTGGCAACCCCTCTCAATGAAAGTGCTTTTCCACAGTCTGTGCCTAGGGCTACTTGAAGAGGAAACAAACCATAGAGGCAAAATTGAGAACTCCTTTATTTTGTCAAGTTTCAAAGAGCTACTACAAACCTTGTTGGATTTAGAGTTCCAAATTCATCTATCTATATGGAAGAGAACAGCGGGAAACCTAAATATAAAAACTGCTATTGTAGACGAACGCTTCAACCTAGAAGAACAAAATTTGGTGAGCCAAGTGGGATTTGTGTACTGATCATTACCACCAAGTATCATCAAGTTTGGGTGAAAAAATATTTGCTGGTATTTCAAAAACTCGTTATTTCGTAGAAGCTTGTCAACCCCTCTCAATGAAAGTGCTTTCCACAGTCTGTGCCTAGGGCTACTTGAAGAGGAAACAAACCAAAGAAACAAAACTGAGAACTCCTTTATTTTGTCAAGTTGCAAAGAGCTACTACAACCCATGTTGGATTTATAGTTCCAAATTCATCTATCTATATATCAGAGAATCGAGGGAAACCCAAATATACAAACTGCTACTGTAGACGAACGCTTCAACCTAGAAGAACAAAATTTGGTGAGCCAAGTGTAATTTGTGTACTGATCATTATCACTAAGTATCATCAAGATTGGGTGAATAAATATTTGCTAGTATTTCGGAAACTCGTTATTTCTTAGAAGCTTGGCAACCCATCTCAATGAAAGTGCTTTTCCACAGTGTGTGCCTAGGGCTACGTGAAGAGGAAAGAAACCATAGAGGCAAAACTGAGAACTCCTTTATTTTGTCAAGTCTCAAAGAGCTACTACAAACCATGTTGGATTATGGTTCCTAATTCATCTATCTATATATGAGATAACAGAGGGAAACCTAAATATAAAAACTGCTACTGTAGACGAACGCTTCAACCTAGAAGAACAAAATTTGGTGAGCCAAGTGGGATTTGTGTACTGATCATTACCACAAAGTATCATCAAGATTGGGTGAAAAAATATTTGCTGGTATTTCGGAAACTCGTTATTTCTTAGAAGCTTGGCAACCCCTCTCAATGAAAGTGCTTTTCCACAGTCTGTGCCTAGGGCCACTTGAAGAGGAAACAAACCATAGCGACAAAACGGAGAACTTCTTTATTTTGTCAAGTTTCAAAGAGCTACTACGAACCATGTTGGATTTAGAGTTCCAAATTCATCTTTCTTTATAGGAGAGAACAGAGGGAAACCTAAATATAAAAACTGCTACTGTAGACGAACGCTTCAACCTAGATGAACAAAAGTTGGTGAGCCAAGTGGGATTTGTGTACTGATCATTAGCACCAAGTATCATCAAGATTGGGTGAAAAAATATTTGCTGGTATTTCGGAAACTCGTTATTTCGTAGAAGCTTGGCAACCCATCTCAATGAAAGAGCTTTTCCACAGTGTGTGCCTAGGGCTACTTGAAGAGGAAACAAACCATAGAGACAAAACTGAGAACTCCTTTATTTTGTCAAGTCTCAAAGAGCTACTACAAACCATTTTGTATTTCGAGTTCCAAATTCATCTATCTATATATGAGAGAACAGAGTGAAACCTAAATATAAAAACTGCTACTGTAGACGAATGCTTCAACCTAGAAGAACAAAATTTTTTGAGCCAAGTGGGAATTGTGTACTGATGATTAGCACCAAGTATCATCAAGATTGGGTGAAAAAATATTTGCTGGTATTTCGGAAACTCGTTATTTCTTAGAAGCTTGCCAACCCCTCTCAATGAAAGTGCTTTTCCACTGTCTGTGCCTATGGCTACTTAAGAGGAAACAAACCATAGCGACAATTTGAGAACTCCTTTATTTTGTCAAGTTTCAAAGAGCTACTACAAACCATGTTGGATTTAGAGTTCCAAATTCATCTATCTATATATGAGTTAACAGAGGGAAACCTAAATATAAAAAATGCTACTGTAGACGAACGCTTCAACCTAGAAGAACAAAATTTGGTGAGCCAAGTGGGATTTGTGTACTGATCATTACCACCACGTATCATCAAGATTCGGTGAAAAAATATTTGCTGGTATTTCAGAAACTCGTAATTTCTTAGAAGCTTGGCAACCCCTCTCAATCAAAGTGCTTTTCCACAGTGTGTGCCTAGGGCTACTTGAAGAGGAAACAAACCATAGAGACAAAACTGACAACTCCGTTATTTTTTCAACTCTCAAAGAGCTACTACAAACCATGTTGGATTTAGAGTTCCAAATTCATCTATCTATATATGAGTTAACAGAGGGAAACCTAAATATAAAAAATGCTACTGTAGACGAACGCTTCAACCTAGAAGAACAAAATTTGGTGAGCTAAGTGGGATTTGTGTACTGATCATTACCACCACGTATCATCAAGATTCGGTGAAAAAATATTTGCTGGTATTTCGGAAACTCGTAATTTCTTTGAAGCTTGGCAACCCCTCTCAATGAAAGTGCTTTTCCACAGTCTGTGCCTAGGGCTACACGAAGAGGAAACAAACCATAGAGACAAAACAGAGAACTCCTTTATTTTGTCAAGTTTCAAAGAGCTAATACAAACCATGTTGGATTTAATGTTCCAAATTCTTCTATCTATATATCAGAGAATCGAGGGAAACCTAAATATAAAAACTGCTACTGTAGACGAACGCTTCAACCTAGAAGAACAAAATTTGGTGAGCCAAGTGGGATTTGTGTACTGATCATTACCACCAAGTGTCATCAAGATTCGGTATAAAAATATTTGCTGGTATTTCAGAAACTCATAATTTCTTAGAAGCTTGGCAACCCCTCTCAATGAAAGTGCTTTTCCACAGTCTATGCCTAGGGCTACATGAAGAGGAAACAAACCATAGAGACAAAACTGAGAACTCCTTTATTTTGTCAATTTTCAAAGAGCTACTACAAACCATGTTGGATTTAGAGTTCCAAATTCATCTATCAATATAGGAGAGAACAGAGGGTAACCTAAATATAAAAACTGCTACTGTAGACGAACGCTACAACCTAGAATAACAAAATTTGGTGAGCCAAGTTGGAAATGTGTACTGATTATTACCTCCAAGTATCATCAAGATTGGGTGAAAAAATAATTGTTGGTATTTCGGAAACTCGTTATTTCTTAGAAGCTTGGCAACCCCTCTCAATGAAAGTGCTTTTCCAAGGTCTGTGCCTAGGGCTACTTGAAGAGGAAACAAACCATAGAGACAAAACTGAGAACTCCTTTATTTTGTCAAGTTGCAAAGAGCTACTACAAACCATGTTGGATTTAGAGTTCCAAATTCATCTTTCTTTATAGGAGAGAACAGAGGGAAACCTAAATATAAAAATTGCTACTGTAGACGAACGATTCAACCTAGAAGAACAAAATTTGGTGAGCCTAGTGGGATTTGTATACTGATCATTAGCACCAAGTATCATCAAGATTGGGTGAAAAAATATTTGCTGGTATTTCGGAAACTCGTTATTTCTTAGAAGCTTGGCAACCCCTCTCAATGAAAGTGCTTTTCCACAGTCTGTGCCTAGGGCTACTTGAAGAGGAAACAAACCATAGAGGCAAAATTGAGAACTCCTTTATTTTGTCAAGTTTCAAAGAGCTACTACAAACCATGTTGGATTTAGAGTTCCAAATTCATCTATCTATATATGAGAGAACAGAGTGAAACCTAAATATAAAAACTGCTACTGTAGACGAACGCTTCAATCTAGAAGAACAAAATTTGGTGAGCCACGTGGGATTTGTGTAATGATCATTAGCACCAAGTATCATCAGGATTCGGTGAAAAAATATTTGCTGGTATTTCGGAAACTCGTAATTTCTCAGAAGCTTGGCAACCCCTCTCAATGAAAGTGCTTTTCCACAGTCTCTGCCTAGGGCTACTTGAAGAGGAAACAAACCATAGAGACAAAACTGAGAACTCCTTTATTTTGTCAAGTTTCAAAGAGCTACTACAAACCTTGTTGGATTTAGAGTTCCAAATTCATCTATCTATATGGGAAAGAACAGAGGGAAACCTAAATATAAAAACTGCTACTGTAGACGAATGCTTCAACCTAGAAGAACAAAATTTGGTGAGCCAAGTGGGATTGGTGTACTGATCATTACCACCAAGTATCATCAAGATTGGGGAAAAAAATATTTGCTGGTATTTCGGAAACTCGTTATTTCTTAGAAGCTTGGCAACCCCTCTCAATGAAAGTGCTTTCCACAGTCTGTGCCTAGGGCTACTTGAAGAGGAAACAAACCATAGCGACAAAACTGAGAACTCCTTTATTTTGTCAAGTTTCAAATAGCTACTACAAACCATGTTGGATTTAGAGTTCGAAATTCATCTATCAATATATCTGAGAATCGAGGGAAACCTAAATATAAAAACTGCTACTGTAGACGAACGCTTCAACCTAGAAGAACTAAATATGGTGAGCCAAGTGGGATTTGTGTACTGATCATTACCACCAAGTATCATCAAGATTGGGTGAAAAAATATTTGCTGGTATTTCGGAAACTCGTTATTTCTTAGAAGCTTGGAAACCCATCTCAATGAAAGTGCTTTTCCACAGTGTGTGCCTAGGGCTACTTGAAGAGGAAACAAACCATAGAGACAAAACTGAGAACTCCTTTATTTTGTCAAGTCTCAAAGAGCTACTACAAACCATGTTGGATTTAGAGTTCCAAATTCATCTATCTATGTATGAGATAACAGAGGGAAACCTAAATATAAAAACTGCTACTGTAGACGAACGCTTCAACCTAAAAGAACAAAATTTGGTGAGCCAAGTGGGATTTGTGTACTGATCATTACCACCAAGTATCATCAAGATTGGGTGAAAAAATATTTGTTGGTATTTCGGAAACGCGTTTTTTCTTAGAAGCTTGGCAACCCCTCTCAATGAAAGTGCTATTCTACAGTGTGTGCCTAGGGCTACTTGAAGAGGAAACAAACCATAGAGACAAAACTGAGAACTCCGTTATTTTTTCAAGTTTCAAAGAGCTACTACAAACCATGTTGGATTTAGAGTTCCAAATTCATCTATCTATATAGGAGAGAACAGAGGGAAAAATAAGTATAAAAACTGCTACTGTAGACGAACGCTTCAACCTAGAAGAACAAAATTTGGTGAGCCCAGTGGGACTTGTGCACTGATCATTACCACCAAGTATCATGCAGATTCGGTGAAAAAATATTTGCTGGTATTTGAGAAACTCGTAATTTCTTACAAGCTTGGCAACCCCTCTCAATGAAAGTGCATTTCCACAGTCTGTGCCTAGGGCTACTTGAAGAGGAAACAAACCATAGCGACAAAACGGAGAACTCGTTTATTTTGTCAAGTTTCAAAGAGCTACTACGAACCATGTTGGATTTAGAGTTCCAAATTCATCTTTCTTTATAGGAGAGAACAGAGGGAAACCTAAATATAAAAACTGCTACTGTAGACGAACGCTTCAACCTAGATGAACAAAATTTGGTGAGCCAAGTGGGATTTGTGTACTGATCATTAGCACCAAGTGTCATCAAGATTGGGTGAAAAAATATTTGCTGGTATTTCGGAAACTCGTTATTTCTTAGAAGCTTGGCAACCCCTCTCAATGAAAGTGCTTTTCCACACTCTGTGCCTTGGGCTACTTGAAGAAGAAACAAACCATAGAGACAAAACTGAGAACTCCGTTATTTTTTCAAGTCTCAAAGAGCTACTGCAAACCATGTTGGATTTCGAGTTCCAAATTCATCTATCTATATATCAGAGAATCGAGGGAAACCTAAATATAAAAACTGCTACTCGAGACGAACGCTTCAACCTAGATGAACAAAATTTGGTGAGCCAAGTGGGATTTGTGTACTCAACATTAGCACCAAGTATCATCAAGATTGGGTGAAGAAATATTTGCTGGTATTTCGGAAACTCGTTATTTCTTAGAAGCTTGGCAACCCCTCTCAATGAAAATGCTTTTCCACAGTCTGTGTCTAGGGCTAGTTGAAGAGGAAACAAACCATAGAGACAAAACTGAGAACTCCTTTATTTTGTCAAGTTTTAAAGAGCTACTACAAACCATGTTGGATTTAGAGTTCCAAATTCATCTATCTATATATGAGATAACAGAGGGAAACCTAAATATAAATACTGCTACTGTAGACGAACGCTTCAACCTAGAAGAACAAAATTTGGTGAGCCAAGTGGGATTTGTGTACTGATCATTACCACCAAGTATCATCAAGATTGGGTGAAAAAATATTTGCTGATATTTCAGAAACTCATTATTTCTTAGAAGCTTGGCAACCCCTCTCAATGAAAGTGCTTTTCCACAGTCTGTGCCTAGGGCTACTTGAAGAGGAAACAAACCATAGCGACAAAACGGAGAACTCCTTTATTTTGTCAAGTTTCAAAGAGCTACTACGAACCATGTTGGATTTAGAGTTCCAAATTCATCTTTCTTTATTGGAGAGAACAGAGGGAAACCTAAATATAAAAACTGCTACTGTAGACGAACGCTTCAACCTAGATGAACAAAATTTGGTGAGCCAAGTGGGATTTGTGTACTGATCATTAGCACCAAGTGTCATCAAGATTGGGTGAAAAAATATTTGCTGGTATTTCGGAAAGTCGTTATTTCTTAGAAGCTTGGCAACCCCTCTCAATGAAAGTTCTTTTCCACACTCTGTGCCTTGGGCTACTTGAAGAAGAAATAAACCATAGAGACAAAACTGAGAACTCCGTTATTTTTTCAAGTCTCAAAGAGCTACTGCAAACCATGTTGGATTTCGAGTTCCAAATTCATCTATCTATATAGGAGAGAACAGAGGGAAACCTAAATATAAAAACTGCTACTGTAGACGAACGCTTCAACCTAGAAGAACAAAATTTGGTGAGCCAAGTGTAATTTGTGTACAGATCATTATCACCAAGTATCATCAAGTTTGGGTGAAAAAATATTTGCTGGTATTTCGGAAACTCGTTATTTCTTAGAAGCTTGGCAACCCCTCTCAATGAAATTGCTTTCCACAGTCTCTGCCTAGGGCTACTTGAAGAGGAAACAAACCATAGAGACAAAACTGAGAACTCCTTTATTTTGTCAAGTTTCAAAGAGCTACTACAAACCATGTTGGATTTACAGTTCCAAATTCATCTATCTATGTATCAGAGAATCGAGGGAAACCTAAATATAAAAACTGCTACTGTAGACGAACGCTTCAACCTAGAAGAACAAAATTTGGTGAGCCAAGTGTAATTTGTGTACAGATCATTAGCACCAAGTATCATCAAGATTGGGTGAATAAATATTTGCTGGTATTTCGGAAACTCGTTATTTCTTAGAAGCTTGGCAACCCCTCTCAATGAAAGTGCTTTTCCACAGTGAGTGCCTAGGGCTACTTGAAGAGGAAACAAACCATAGAGACAAAACTGAGAACTCCTTTATTTTGTCAAGTTTCAAAGAGCTACTACAAACCATGTTGGATTTAGAGTTCCAAATTCATCTATCTATATATGAGATAACAGAGGGAAACCTAAATATAAAAACTGCTACTGTAGACGAACGCTTCAACCTAAAAGAACAAAATTTGGTGAGCCAAGTGGGATTTGTGTACTGATCATTAGCACCAAGTATCATCAAGATTGGGTGAAAAAATATTTTCTGGTATTTCGGAAACTCGTTTTTTCTTAGAAGCTTGGCAACCCCTCTCAATGAAAGTGCTTTTCCACAGTGAGTGCCTAGGGCTACTTGAAGAGGAAACAAACCATAGAGACAAAACTGAGAACTCCGTTATTTTTTAAACTTTCAAAGAGCTACTACAAACCATGTTGGATTTAGAGTTCCAAATTCATCTATCTATATAGGAGAAAACAGAGGGAAAAATAAGTATAAAAACTGCTACTGTAGACGAACGCTTCAACCTAGAAGAACAAAATTTGGTGAGCCTAGTGGGATTTGTGTACTGATCATTACCACCAAGTATCATCCAGATTCGGTGAAAAAATATTTGCTGGTATTTGAGAAAGTCGTAATTTCTTAGAAGCTTGGCAACCCCTCTTAATGAAAGTGCTTTTCCACAGTCTGTGCCTAGGGCTACTTGAAGAGGAAACAAACAATAGAGACAAAACTGAGAACTCCTTTATTTTGTCAAGTTTCAAAGAGCTACTAGAAACCATGTTGGATTTCGAATTCCAAATTCATCTATCTATATAGGAGAGAACATTGGGTAACCTAAATATAAAAACTGCTACTGTAGACGAACGCTTCAACCTAGAATAACAAAATTTGGTGAGCCAAGTTGGAAATGTGTTCTAATCATTACCTCCAAGTATCATCAAGATTGGGTGAAAAAATATTTGCTGCTATTTCGGAAACTCGTTATTTCTTAGAAGCTTGGCAACCCCTCTCAATGAAAGTGCTTTTCCACAGTCTGTGCCTAGGGCTACTTGAAGAGGAAACAAACCATAGAAACAAAACTGAGAACTCCTTAATTTTGTCAAGTTTCAAAGAGCTACTACAAACCTTGTTGGATTTAGAGTTCCAAATTCATCTATCTATATGGGAGAGAACAGAGGGAAACCTAAATATAAAAACTGCTACTGTAGACGAACGCTTCAACCTAGAAGAACAAAATTTGGTGAGCCAAGTGGGATTTGTGTACTGATCATTACCACCAAGTATCATTAAGATTGGGTGAAAAAATATTTGCTGGTATTTCGGAAACTCGTTATTTGTTAGAAGGTTGGCAACCCCTCTCAATGAAATTGCTTTCCACAGTCTCTGCCTAGGGCTACTTGAAGAGGAAACAAACCATAGAGACAAAACTGAGAACTCCTTTATTTTGTCAAGTTTCAAAGTGCTACTACAAACCATGTTGGATTTAGAGTTCCAAATTCATCTATCTATATAGGAGAGAACAGAGGGAAACCTAAATATAAAAACTGCTACTGTAGACGAACGCTTCAACCTAGAAGAACAAAATTTGGTGAGCCAAGTGTAATTTGTGTACAGATCATTATCACCAAGTATCATCAAGATTGGGTGAATAAATATTTGTTGGTATTTCGGAAACTCGTTATTTCTTAGAAGCTTGGCAACCCCTCTCAATGAAAGTGCTTTTCCACAGTCTGTGCCTAGGGCTACTTGAAGAGGAAACAAACCATAGCGACAAAACGGAGCACTCCTTTATTTTGTCAAGTTTCAAAGAGCTACTACGAACCATGTTGGATTTAGAGTTCCAAATTCATCTTTCTTTATAGGAGAGAACAGAGGGAAACCTAAATATAAAAACTGCTACTGTAGACGAACGCTTCAACCTAGATGAACAAAATTTGGTGAGCCAAGTGGGATTTGTGTACTGATCATTAGCACCAAGTATCATCAAAATTGGGTGAAAAAATATTTGCTGGTATTTCGGAAACTCGTTATTTCTTAGAAGCTTGGCAACCCCTCTCAATGAAAGTGCTTTTCCACACTCTGTGCCTTGGGCTACTTGAAGAAGAAATAAACCATAGAGACAAAACTGAGAACTCCGTTATTTTTTCAAGTCTCAAAGAGCTACTGCAAACCATGTTGGATTTTGAGTTCCAAATTCATCTATCTATATATCAGAGAATCGAGGGAAACCTAAATATAAAAACTGCTACTGTAGACGAACGCTTCAACCTAGAAGAACAAAATTTGGTGAGCCAAGTGTAATTTGTGTACAGATCATTATCACCAAGTATCATCAAGATTGGGTGAATAAATATTTGCTGGTATTTCGGAAACTCGTTATTTCTTAGAAGCTTGGCAACCCATCTCAATGAAAGTGCTTTTCCACAGTGTGTGCCTAGGGCTAATTGAAGAGAAAACAATCCATAGAGACAAAACTGAGAACTCCTTTATTTTTTCAAGTCTCAAAGATCTACTGCAAACCATGTTGGATTTTGAGTTCCAAATTCATCTATCTATATATCAGAGAATCGAGGGAAACCTAAATATAAAAACTGCTACTCGAGACGAACGCTTCAACCTAGAAGAACAAAATTTGGTGAGCCAAGTGGGATTTGTGTACTCAACATTAGCACCAAGTATCATCAAGATTGGGTGAAAAAATATTTGCTGGTATTTCGGAAACTCGTTATTTCTTAGAAGCTTGGCAACCCCTCTCAATGAAAGTGCTTTTCCACAGTCTGTGCCTAGTGCTAGTTGAAGTGGAAACAAACCATAGAGACAAAACTGAGAACTCCTTTATTTTGTCAAGTTTTAAAGAGCTACTACAAACCATGTTGGATGTAGAGTTCCAAATTCATCTATCTATATGGGAGAGAACAGAGGGAAACCTAAATATAAAAACAGCTACTGTAGACGAACGCTTCAACCTAGAAGAACAAAATTTGGTGAGCCAAGTGGGATTTGTGTACTGATCATTACCACCAAGTATCATCAAGTTTGGGTGAAAAAATATTTGCTGGTATTTCGCAAACTCGTTATTTCTTAGAAGCTTGGCAACCCCTCTCAATGAAATTGCTTTCCACAGTCTCTGCCTAGGGCTACTTGAAGAGGAAACAAACCATAGAGACAAAACTGAGAACTCCGTTATTTTTTCAAGTTTCAAAGAGCTACTACAAACCATGATGGATTTAAAGTTCCAAATTCATCTATCTATATAGGAGAGAACAGAGGGAAAAATAATATAAAAACTGCTACTGTAGACGAACGCTTCAACCTAGAAGAACAAAATTTGGTGAGCCTAGTGGGATTTGTGTACTGATCATTACCACCAAGTATCATCCAGATTCGGTGAAAAAATATTTGCTGGTATTTGAGAAACTCGTAATTTCTTAGAAGATTGGCAACCCCTCTCAATGAAAGTGCTTTTCCACAATCTGTGCCTAGGGCTACTTGAAGAGGAAACAAAAAATAGAGACAAAACTGAGAACTCCTTTATTTTGTCAAGTTTCAAAGAGCTACTAGAAACCATGTTGGATTTTGAGTTCCAAATTCATCTATCTATATAGGAGAGAACAGAGGGTAACCTAAATATAAAAACTGCTACTGTAGACGAACGCTTCAACCTAGAATAACAAAATTTGGTGAGCCAAGTTGGAAATGTGTACTAATCATTACCTCCAAGTATCATCAAGATTGGGTGAAAAAATATTTGCTGGTATTTCGGAAACTCGTTATTTCTTAGAAGATTTTCAACCCCTCTCAATGAAAGTGCTTTTCCAAGGTCTGTGCCTAGTGCTACTTGAAGAGGAAACAAACCATAGAGACAAAACTGAGAACTCCTTTATTTTGTCAAGTTTCAAAGAGCTACTACAAACCATGTTGGATTTAGAGTTCCAAATTCATCTATGTATATATGAGAGAACAGAGTGAAACCTAAATATAAAAACTGCTACTGTAGATGAACGCTTCAACCTAGAAGAACAAAATTTGGTGAGCCAAGTGGGATTGGTGTACTGATCATTACCTCCAAGTTCATCAAGATTGGGTGAAAAAATATTTGCTGGTATTTCGGAAACTCGTTATTTCTTAGAAGCTTGGCAACCCCTCTCAATGAAAGTGCTTTTCCACAGTCTGTGCCTAGGGCTACTTGAAGAGGAAACAAACCACAGCGACAAAACTGAGAACTGATATATTTTGTCAAGTTTCAAAGATCTACTACAAACCATGTTGGATTTAGAGTTCCAAATTCATCTTTCTTTATAGGAGAGAACAGAGGGAAACCTAAATATAAAAACTGCTACTGTAGACGAACACTTCAACCTAGATGAACAAAATTTGGTGAGCCAAGTGGGATTTGTGTACTGATCATTAGCACCAAGTATCATCAAGATTGGGTGAAAAAATATTTGCTGGTATTTCGGAAACTCGTTATTTCTTAGAAGCTTGGCAACCCCTCTCAATGAAAGTGCTTTCCACAGTCTGTGCCTAGGGCTACTTGAAGAGGATACAAACCATAGAGACAAAACTGAGAACTCCTTTATTTTGTCAAGTTTCAAAGAGCTACTACAAACCATGTTGGATTTAGAGTTCCAAATTCATCTATCTATATATCTGAGAATCGAGGGAAACCTAAATATAAAAACTGCTCCTGTAGACGAACGCTTCAAAATAGAAGAACAAAATTTGGTGAGCCAATTGGGATTTGTGTACTGATCATTATCACCAAGTATCATCAAGATTTTTTGAATAAATATTTGCTGGTATTTCGGAAACTCGTTATTTCTTAGAAGCTTGGCAACCCTTCTCAATGAAAGTGCTTTTCCACAGTCTGTGCCTAGGGCTACTTGAAGAGGAAACAAACCATAGAGACAAAACTGAGAACTCCTTTATTTTGTCAAGTTTTAAAGAGCTACTACAAACCATGTTGGATTTAGAGTTCCAAATTCATCTATCTATATGGGAGAGAACAGAGGGAAACCTAAATGTAAAAACTGCTACTGTAGACGAACGCTTCAACCTAGAAGAACAAAATTTGGTGAGCCAAGTGGGATTTGTGTACTGATCATTACCACCAAGTGTCATCAAGATTGGGTGAAAAAATATTTGCTGGTATTTCGGAAACTCGTTATTTCTTAGAAGATTGGCAACCCCTCTCAATGAAAGTGCTTTTCCACAGTCTGTGCCTAGGGCTACTTGAAGAGGAAACAAACCATAGAGACAAAACTGAGAACTCCTTTATTTTGTCAAGTTTCAAAGAGCTACAACAAACCATGTTGGATTTAGAGTTCCAAATTCATCTATCTATATATCTGAGAATCGAGGGAAACCTAAATATAAAAACTGCTCCTGTAGACGAACGCTTCAAAATAGAAGAACAAAATTTGGTGAGCCAATTGGGATTTGTGTACTGATCATTACCACCAAGTATCATCAAGATTTTTTGAATAAATATTTGCTGGTATTTGAGAAACTCGTAATTTCTTAGAAGCTTGGCAACCCATCTCAATGAAAGTGCTTTTCCACAGTGTGTGCCTAGGGCTACTTGAAGAGGAAACAAACCATAGAGACAAAACTGAGAACTCCTTTATTTTGTCAAGTCTCAAAGAGCTACTACAAACCATGTTGGATTTAGAGTTCCAAATTCATCTATCTACATATGAGATAACAGAGGGAAACCTAAATATAAAAACTGCTACTGTAGACGAACGCTTCAACCTAAAAGAACAAAATTTGGTGAGCCAAGTGGGATTTGTGTACTGATCATTAGCACCAAGTATCATCAAGATTGGGTGAAAAAATATTTTCTGGTATTTCGGAAACTCGTTTTTTCTTAGAAGCTTGGCAACCCTTCTCAATGAAAGTGCTTTTCCACAGTCTGTGCCTAGGGCTACTTGAAGAGGAAACAAACCATAGAGACAAAACTGAGAACTCCTTTATTTTGTCAAGTTTCAAAGAGCTACTACAAACCATGTTGGATTTAGAGTTCCAAATTCATCTATCTATATAGGAGAGAACAGAGGGAAAAATAAGTATAAAAACTGCTACTGTAGACGAACGCTTCAACCTAGAAGAACAAAATTTGGTGAGCCTAGTGGGATTTGTGTACTGATCATTACCACCAAGTATCATCCAGATTCGGTGAAAAAATATTTACTGGTATTTGAGAAACTCGTAATTTCTTAGAAGCTTGGCAACCCCTCTCAATGAAAGTGCTTTCCACAGTCTGTGCCTAGGGCTACTTGAAGAGGAAACAAACAATAGAGACAAAACTGAGAACTCCTTTATTTTGTCAAGTTTCAAAGAGCTACTAGAAACCATGTTGGATTTCGAGTTCCAAATTCATCTATCTATATAGGAGAGAACAGAGGGTAACCTAAATATAAAAACTCCTACTGTAGAGGAACGCTTCAACCTAGAATAACAAAATTTGGTGAGCCAAGTTGGAAATGTGTTCTAATCATTACCTCCAAGTATCTTCAAGATTGGGTGAAGAAATATTTGCTGGTATTTCGGAAACTCGTTATTTATTTGAAGATTGGCAACCCCTCTCAATTAGAGTGCTTTTCCAAGGTCTGTGCCTAGGGCTATTTGAAGAGGAAACAAAACGTAGAGACAAAACTGAGAACTCCGTTATTTTTTCAAGTTTCAAAGAGCTACTTCAAACCATGTTGGATTTAGTGTTCCAAATTCATCTATCTATATATGAGAGAACAGAGTGAAACCTAAATATAAAAACTGCTACTGTAGACGAACGCTTCAACCAAGAAGAACAAAATTTGGTGAGCCAAGTGGGATTTGTGTACTGATCATTACCACCAAGTATCATCAAGATTGGGTGAAAAAATATTTGTTGGTATTTCGGAAACTCGTTATTTCTTAGAAGCTTGGCAACCCCTCTCAATGAAAGTGCTTTTCCACAGTCTGTGCCTAGGGCTACTTGAAGAGGAAACAAACCATAGCCACAAAACTGAGAACTCTTTTATTTTGTCAAGTTTCAAAGAGCTACTACAAACCATGTTGGATTTAGAGTTCCAAATTCATCTATCTATATAGGAGAGAACAGAGGGAAAAATAAGTATAAAAACTGCTACTGTATACGAACGCTTCAACCTAGAAGAACAAAATTTGGTGAGCCAAGTTGGAAATGTGTACTAATCATTACCTCCAAGTATCATCAAGATTGGGTGAAAAAATATTTGCTGGTATTTCGGAAACTCGTTATTTCTTAGGAGATTTTCAACACCTCTCAATGAAAGTGCTTTTCTTAGGTCTGTGCCTAGGACTACTTGAAGAGGAAACAAACCATAGAGACAAAACTGAGAACTCCTTTATTTTGTCATGTTTCAAAAAGCTACTAAAAACCATGTTGGATTTAGAGTTCCAAATTCATCTATTTATATATGAGAGAACAGAGTGAAACCAAAATATAAAAACTGCTACTGTAGACGAACGCTTCAACCTAGAAGAACAAAATTTGGTGAGCCAAGTTGGAAATGTGTACTAATCATTACCTCCAAGTATGATCAAAATTGGGGAAAAAATATTTGCTGGTATTTCGGAAAATCGTTATTCCTTAGAAGCTTGGCAACCCCTCTCAATGAACGTGCTTTTCCACAGTCTGTGCCAAGGGCTACTTGAAGAGGAAACAAACCATAGAGACAAAACTGAGAACTCCTTTATTTTGTCAAGTTTCAAAGAGCTACTACAAACCATGTTGGATTTAGAGTTCCAAATTCATCTATCTATATATCTGAGAATCGAGGGAAACCTAAATATAAAAACTGCTACTGTAGACGAACGCTTCAACCTAGAAGAACAAAATTTGGTGAGCCAAGTGGGATTTGTGTACTGATCATTACCCACAAGTATCATCAAGTTTGGGTGAAAAAATATTTGCTGGTATTTCGGAAAATCGTTATTTCTTAGAAGCTAGGCAACCCCTCTCAATGAAAGTGCTTTCCACAGTCTGTGCCTAGGGCTACTTGAAGAGGAAACAAACCATAGAGACAAAACTGAGAACTTTTTTATTTTGTCAAGTTTCAAAGAGCTACAACAAACCATGTTGGATTTAGAGTTCCAAATTCATCTATCTATATATCTGAGAATCGTGGGAAACCTAAATATAAAAACTGCTACTGTAGACGAACGCTTCAACCTAGAAGAACAAAATTTGGTGAGCCAAGTGGGATTTGTGAACTGATCATTATCACCAAGTATCATCAAGATTGGGTGAATAAATATTTGCTGGTATTTCGGAAACTCGTTATTTCTTAGAAGCTTGGCAACCCATCTCAATGAAAGTGCTTTTCTACAGTGTGTTCCTAGGGCTACTTGAAGAGGAAACAAACCATAGAGACAAAACTGAGAACTCCTTTATTTTGTCAATTTTCAAAGAGCTACTACAAACCTTGTTGGATTTAGAGTTCCAAATTCATCTATTTATATGGGAGAGAACAGAGGGAAACCTAAATATAAAAACTGCTACTGTAGACGAACGCTTCTACCTAGAAGAACAAAATTTGGTGAGCCAAGTGGGATTTGTGTACTGATCATTACCACCAAGTATTGTCAAGATTGGGTGAAAAAATATTTGCTGGTATTTCGGAAACTCGTTTTTTCGTAGAAGCTTGGCAACCCCTCTCAATGAAAGTGCTTTCCACAGTCTGTGCCTAGGGCTACTTGAAGAGGAAACAAACCATAGAGACAAAACTGAGAACTCCTTTATTTTGTCAAGTTTCATAGAGCTACTACAAACCATGTTGGATTTAGAGTTCCAAATTCATCTATCTATATATCAGAGAATCGAGGGAAACCTAAATATAAAAACTGCTATTCGAGAAGAACGCTTCAACCTAGATGAACAAAATTTGGTGAGCCAAGTGGGATTTGTGTACTCAACATTATCACCAAGTATCATCAAGACTGTGTGAAAAAATATTTGCTGGTATTTCGGAAACTCGTTATTTCTTAGAAGCTTGGCAACCCCTCTCAATTAAAGTGCTTTCCACAGTCTGTGCCTAGGGCTACTTGAAGAGGAAACAAACCATAGAGAAAAATCTGAGAACTTTTTTATTTTGTCAAGTTTCAAAGAGCTACAACAAACCATGTTGGATTTAGAGTTCCAAATTCATCTATCTATATATCTGAGAATCGAGGGAAACCTAAATATAAAAACTGCTACTGTAGACGAACGCTTCAACCTAGAAGAACAAAATTTGGTGAGCCAAGTGGGATTTGTGTACTGATCATTATCACCAAGTATCATCAAGATTGGGTGAATAAATATTTGCTGGTATTTCGGAAACTCGTTATTTCTTAGAAGCTTGGCAACCCATCTCAATGAAAGTGCTTTTCCACAGTGTGTGCCTAGGGCTACTTGAAGAGGAAACAAACCATAGAGACAAAACTGAGAACTCCTTTATTTTGTCAAGTTTCAAAGAGCTACTACAAACCATGATGGATTTAGAGTTCCAAATTCATCTATCTATGTATCAGAGAATCGAGGGAAACCTAAATATAAAAACTGCTACTGTAGACGAACGCTTCAACCTAGAAGAACAAAATTTGGTGAGCCAAGTGTAATTTGTGTACAGATCATTATCACCAAGTATCATCAAGATTGGGTGAATAAACATTTGCTGGTATTTCGGAAACTCGTTATTTCTTAGAAGCTTGGCAACCCATCTCAATGAAAGTGCTTTTCCACAGTGTGTGCCTAGGGCTACTTGAAGAGGAAACAAACCATAGAGACAAAACTGAGAACTCCTTTATTTTGTCAAGTCTCAAAGAGCTACTACAAACCATGTTGGATTTAGAGTTCCAAATTCATCTATCTATATATGAGATAACAGAGGGAAACCTAAATATAAACACTGCTACTGTAGACGAACGCTTCAACCTAAAAGAACAAAATTTGGTGAGCCAAGTGGGATTTGTGTACTGATCATTAGCACCAAGTATCATCAAGATTGGGTGAAAAAATATTTTCTGATATTTCGGAAACGCGTTTTTTCTTAGAAGCTTGGCAACCCCTCTCAATGAAAGTGCTTTTCCACAGTGAGTGCCTAGGCCTACTTGAAGAGGAAACAAACCATAGAGACAAAACTGAGAACTCCGTTATTTTTTCAAGTTTCAAAGAGCTACTACAAACCATGTTGGATTTAGAGTTCCAAATTCATCTATCTATATAGGAGAGAACAGAGGGAAAAATAAGTATAAAAACTGCTACTGTAGACGAACGCTTCAACCTAGAAGAACACAATTTGGTGAGCCTAGTGGGATTTGTGTACTGATCATTACCACCAAGTATCATCCAGATTCGGTGAAAAAATATTTGCTGGTATTTGAGAAACTCGTAATTTCTTAGAAGCTTGGCAACCCCTTTCAATGAAAGTGCTTTTCCACAGTCTGTGCCTAGGGCTAGTTGAAGAGGAAAGAAACCATAGCGACAAAACTGAGAACTCCTTTATTTTGTCAAGTTTCAAAGAGCTACTACAAACCATGTTGGATTTAGAGTTATAAATTCATCTTTCTTTATAGGAGAGAACAGAGGGAAACCTAAATATAAAAACTGCTACTATAGACGAACGATTCAACCTAGAAGAACAAAATTTGGTGAGCCAAGTGGGAATTGTGTACTGATCATTAGCACCAAGTATCATCAAGATTGGGTGAAAAAATATTTGCTGGTATTTCGGAAACTCGTTATTTCTTAGAAGCTTGGCAACCCGTCTCAATGAAAGTGCTTTTCCACAGTCTGTGCCTAGGGCTACTTGAAGAGGAAACAAACCATAGAGACAAAACTGAGAACTCCTTAATTTTGTCAAGTTTCAAAGAGCTACTACAAACCTTGTTGGATTTAGAGTTCCAAATTCATCTATCTATATGGGAGAGAACAGAGGGAAACCTAAATATAAAAACTGCTACTGTAGACGAACGCTTCAACCTAGAAGAACAAAATTTGGTGAGCCAAGTGGAATTTGTGTACTGATCATTACCAACAAGTATCATTAAGATTGGGTGAAAAAATATTCGCTGGTATTTCAGAAACTCGTTATTTCTTAGAAGCTTGGCAACCCCTCTCAATGAAATTGCTTTCCACAGTCTCTGCCTAGGGCTACTTGAAGAGGAAACAAACCATAGAGACAAAACTGAGAACTCCTTTATTTTCTCAAGTTTCACAGAGCTACTACAAACCATGTTGGATTTAGAGTTCCAAATTCATCTATCTATGTATCAGAGAATCGAGGGAAACCTAAATATAAAAAGTTCTACTGTAGACGAACGCTTCAACCTAGAAGAACAAAATTTGGTGAGCCAAATATAATTTGTTTGCAGATCATTATCACCAAGTATCATCAAGATTGGGTGAATAAATATTTGCTGGTATTTCGGAAACTCATTATTTCTTAGAAGCTTGGCAACCCATGTCAATGAAAGTGCTTTTCCACAGTGTGTGCCTAGGGCTACTTGAAGAGGAAACAAACCATAGAGACAAAACTGAGAACTCCTTTATTTTGTCAAGTCTCAAAGAGCTACTACAAACCATGTTGGATTTAGAGTTCCAAATTCATCTATCTATATATGAGATAACAGAGGGAAACCTAAATATAAAAACTGCTACTGTAGACGAACGCTTCAACCTAAAAGAACAAAATTTGGTGAGCCAAGTGGGATTTGTGTACTGATCATTAGCACCAAGTATCATCAAGATTGGGTGAAAAAATATTTTCTGGTATTTCGGAAACTCGTTTTTTCTTAGAAGCTTGGCAACCCCTCTCAATGAAAGTGCTTTTCCACAGTGAGTGCCTAGGGCTACTTGAAGAGGAAACAAACCATAGAGACAAAACTGAGAACTCCGTTATTTTTTCAAGTTTCAAAGAGCTACTACAAACCATGTTGGATTTAGAGTTCCAAATTCATCTATCTATATAGGAGAGAACAGAGGGAAAAATAAGTATAAAAACTGCTACTGTAGACGAACGCTTCAACCTAGAAGAACAAAATTTGGTGAGCCTAGTGGGATTTGTGTACTGATCATTACCACCAAGTATCATCCAGATTCGGTGAAAAAATATTTGCTGGTATTTGAGAAACTCGTAATTTCTTAGAAGCTTGGCAACCCCTCTCAATGAAAGTGCTTTTCCACAGTCTGTGCCTAGGGCTACTTGAAGAGGAAACAAACAATAGAGACAAAACTGAGAACTCCTTTATTTTGTCAAGTTTCAAAGAGCGACTAGAAACCATGTTGGATTTCGAGTTCCAAATTCATCTATCTATATAGGAGAGAACATTGGGTAACCTAAATATAAAAACTGCTACTGTAGACGAACGCTTCAACCTAGAATAACAAAATTGGTGAGCCAAGTTGGAAATGTGTTCTAATCATTACCTCCAAGTATCATCAAGATTGGGTGAAAAAATATTTGCTGGTATTTCGGAAACTCGTTATTTCTTAGAAGATTGGCAACCCCTCTCAATGAAAGTGCTTTTCCAAGGTCTGTGCCTAGGGCTACTTGAAGAGGAAACAAACCATAGAGACAAAACTGAGAACTCCGTTATTTTTTCAAGTTTCAAAGAGCTACTACATACCATGTTGGATTTAGAGTTCCAAATTCATCTATCTATATAGGAGAGAACAGAGGGAAAAATAAGTATAAAAACTGCTACTGTAGACGAACGCTTCAACCTAGAAGAACAAAATTTGGTGAGCCTAGTGGGATTTGTGTACAGATCATTACCACCAAGTATCATCCAGATTCGGTGAAAAAATATTTGCTGGTATTTGAGAAACTCGTAATTTCTTAGAAGCTTGGCAACCCCTCTCAATGAAAGTGCTTATCCACAGTCTGTGCCTAGGGCTACTTGAAGAGGAAACAAACAGTAGAGACAAAACTGAGAACTCCTTTATTTTGTCAAGTTTCAAAGAGCTACTAGAAACCATGTTGGATTTCGAGTTCCAAATTCATCTATCTATATAGGAGAGAACAGAGGGTAACCTAAATATAAAAACTGCTACTGTAGACGAACGCTTCAAACTAGAATAACAAAATTTGGTGAGCCAAGTTGGAAATGTGTACTAATCATTACCACCAAGTATCATCAAGATTGGGTGAAAAAATATTTGCTGGTATTTCGGAAACTCGTTATTTCTTAGACGATTGGCAACCCCTCTCAATGATAATGCTTTTTCAAGGTCTGTGCCTAGGGCTACTTGAAGAGGAAACAAACCATAGAGACAAAACTGAGAACTCCTTTATTTTGTCAAGTTTCAAAGAGCTACTACAAACCATGTTGGATTTAGAGTTCCAAATTCATCTATCTATATGGGAGAGAACAGAGTGAAACCTAAATATAAAAACTGCTACTGTAGACGAACGCTTCAACCTAGAAGAACAAAATTTGGTGAGCCAAGTGGGATTTGTGTACTGATCATTACCACCAAGTATCATCAAGATTGGGTGAAAAAATATTTGCTGGTATTTCGGAAACTCGTTATTTCTTAGAAGCTTGGTAAGCCCTCTCAATGAAAGTGCTTTTCCACAGTCTGTGCCTAGGGCTACTTGAAGAGGAAACAAACCATAGCGACAAAACTGAGAACTCCTTTATTTTGTCAAGTTTCAAAGAGCTACTAGAAACCATGTTGGATTTAGAGTTCCAAATTCATCTTCCTTTATAGGAGAGAACAGATGGAAACCTAAATATAAAAACTGCTACTGTAGACGAACGCTTCAACCTAGATGAACAAAATTTGGTGAGCCAAGTGGGATTTGTGTACTGATCATTAGCACCAAATATCATCAAGATTGGGTGAAAAAATATTTGCTGGTATTTCGGAAACTCGTTATTTCGTAGAAGCTTGGCAACCCCTCTCAATGAAAGTGCTTTTCCACACTCTGTGCCTTGGGCTACTTGAAGACTAAACAAACCATAGAGAAAAAACTGAGAACTCCGTTATTTTTTCAAGTCTCAAAGAGTTACTACAAACCATGTTGGATTTCGAGTTCCAAATTCATCTATCTATATATCAGAGAATCGAGGGAAACCTAAATATAAAAACTGCTACTCGAGAAGAACGCTTCAACCTAGATGAACAAAATTTGGTGAGCAAAGTGGGATTTGTGTACTCAACATTAGCACCAAGTATCATCAAGATTGGGTGAAAAAATATTTGCTGGTATTTCGGAAACTCGTTATTTCTTAGAAGCTTGGCAACCCCTCTCAATGAAAGTGCTTTTCCACAGTCTGTGCCTAGGGCTAGTTGAAGAGGAAACAAACCATAGAGACAAAACTGAGAACTCCTTTACTTTGTCAAGTTTTAAAGAGCTACTACAAACCATGTTGGATTTAGAGTTCCAAGTTCATCTATCTATATGGGAGTGAACAGAGGGAAACCTAAATATAAAAACTGCTACTGTAGACGAACGCTTCAACCTAGAAGAACAAAATTTGGTGAGCCAAGTGGGATTTGTGTACTGATCATTACCACCAAGTATCATCAAGATTGGGTGAAAAAATATTTGCTGGTATTTCGGAAACTCGTTATTTCTTAGAAGCTTGGCAACCCCTCTCAATGAAAGTGCTTTCCACAGTCTGTGCCTAGGGCTACTTGAAGAGGAAACAAACCATAGAGACAAAACTGAGAACTCCTTTATTTTGTCAAGTTTCAAAGAGCTACTACAAACCATGTTGGATTTAGAGTTCCAAATTTATCTATATATATATCTGAGAATCGAGGGAAACCTAAATATAAAAACTGCTACTGTAGACGAACGCTTCAACCTAGAAGAACAAAATTTGGTGAGCCAAGTGGGATTTGTGTACTGATCATTACCACCAAGTATCATCAAGATTTTTTGAATAAATATTTGCTGGTATTTTGGAAACTCGTTATTTCTTAGAAGCTTGGCAACCCATCTCAATGAAAGTGCTTTTCCACAGTGTGTGCCTAGGGCTACTTGAAGAGAAAACAAACCATAGAGACAAAACTGAGAATTCCGTTATTTTTTCAAGTTTCAAAGAGCTACTACAAACCATTTTGGATTTAGAGTTCCAAATTCATCTATCTATATAGGAGACAACAGAGGGAAAAATAAGTATAAAAACTGCTACTGTAGACGAACGCTTCAACCTAGAAGAACAAAATTGGTGAGCCTAGTGGGATTTGTGTACTGATCATTACCACCAAGTATCATCCAGATTCGGTGAAAAAATATTTGCTGGTATTTGAGAAACTCGTAATTTCTTAGAAGCTTGGCAACCCCTCTCAATGAAAGTGCTTTTCCACAGTCTGTGCCTAGGGCTACTTGAAGAGGAAACAAACCAGAGCGACAAAACTGAGAACTCCTTTATTTTGTCAAGTTTCAAAGAGCTACTACAAACCATGTTGGATTTAGAGTTATAAATTCATCTTTCTTTATAGGAGAGAACAGAGGGAAACCTAAATATAAAAACAGCTACTATAGACGAACGATTCAACCTAGAAGAACAAAATTTGGTGAGCCAAGTGGGAATTGTGTACTGATCATTAGCACCAAGTATCATCAAGATTGGGTGAAAAAATATTTGCTGGTATTTCGGAAACTCGTTATTTCTTAGAAGCTTGGCAACCCCTCTCAATGAAAGTGCTTTTCCACAGTCTGTGCCTAGGGCTACTTGAAGAGGAAACAAACCATAGAGACAAAACTGAGAACTCCTTAATTTTGTCAAGTTTCAAAGAGCTACTACAAACCTTGTTGGATTTAGAGTTCCAAATTCATCTATCTATATGGGAGAGAACAGAGGGAAACCTAAATATAAAAACTGCTACTGTAGACGAACGCTTCAACCTAGAAGAACAAAATTTTGTGAGCCAAGTGGGATTTGTGTACTGATCATTACCACCAAGTATCATCAAGATTGGGTGAAAAAATATTTGCTGGTATTTCGGAAACTCGTTATTTCTTAGAAGCTTGGCAACCCCTCTCAATGAAAGTGCTTTCCACAGTCTGTGCCTAGGGCTACTTGAAGAGGAAACAAACCATAGAGACAAAACTGAGAACTCCTTTATTTTGTCAAGTTTCAAAGAGCTACTACAAACCATGTTGGATTTAGAGTTCCAAATTTATCTATCTATATATCTGAGAATCGAGGGAAACCTAAATATAAAAACTGCTACTGTAGACGAACGCTTCAACCTAGAAGAACAAAATTTGGTGAGCCAAGTGGGATTTGTGTACTGATCATTACCACCAAGTATCATCAAGATTTTTTGAATAAATATTTGCTGGTATTTTGGTAACTCGTTATTTCTTAGAAGCTTGGCAACCCCTCTCAATGAAAGTGCTTTTCCACAGTCTGTGCCTAGGGCTACTTGAAGAGGAAACAAACCATAACGACAAAACTGAGAACTCCTTTATTTTGTCAAGTTTCAAAGAGCTACTACAAACCATGTTGGATTTAGAGTTATAAATTCATCTTTCTTTATAGGAGAGAACAGAGGGAAACCTAAATATAAAAACTGCTACTATAGACGAACGATTCAACCTAGAAGAACAAAATTTGGTGAGCCAAGTGGGAATTGTGTACTGATCATTAGCACCAAGTATCATCAAGATTGGGTGAAAAAATATTTGCTGGTATTTCGGAAACTCGTTATTTCTTAGAAGCTTGGCAACCCGTCTCAATGAAAGTGCTTTTCCACAGTCTGTGCCTAGGGCTACTTGAAGAGGAAACAAACCATAGAGACAAAACTGAGAACTCCTTAATTTTGTCAAGTTTCAAAGAGCTACTACAAACCTTGTTGGATTTAGAGTTCCAAATTCATCTATCTATATGGGAGAGAACAGAGGGAAACCTAAATATAAAAACTGCTACTGTAGACGAACGCTTCAACCTACAAGAACAAAATTTGGTGAGCCAAGTAGGATTTGTGTACTGATCATTACCACCAAGTATCATTAAGATTGGGTGAAAAAATATTTGCTGGTATTTCGGAAACTCGTTATTTCTTAGAAGCTTGGCAACCCCTCTCAATGAAATTGCTTTCCACAGTCTCTGCGTAGGGCTACTTGAAGAGTAAACAAACCATACAGACAAAACTGAGAACTCCTTTATTTTGTCAAGTTTCAAAGAGCTACTACAAACCATGTTGGATTTAGAGTTCCAAATTCATCTATCTATGTATCAGAGAATCGAGGGAAACCTAAATATAAAAACTGCTACTGTAGACGAACGCTTCAACCTAGAAGAACAAAATTTGGAGAGCCAAGTGTAATTTGTGTACAGATCATTATCACCAAGTATCATCAAGTTTGGGTGAATAAATATTTGCTGCTATTTCGGAAACTCGTTATTTCTTAGAAGCTTGGCAACCCATCTCAATGAAAGTGCTTTTCCACAATGTGTGCCTAGGGCTACTTGAAGAGGAAACAAACCATAGAGACAAAACTGAGAACTCCTTTATTTTGTCAAGTCTCAAAGAGCTACTACAAACCATGTTGGATTTAGAGTTCCAAATTCATCTATCTATATATGAGATAACAGAGGGAAACCTAAATATAAAAACTGCTACTGTAGACGAACGCTTCAACCTAAAAGAACAAAATTTGGTGAGCCAAGTGGGATTTGTGTACTGATCATTAGCACCAAGTATCATCAAGATTGGGTGAAAAAATATTTTCTGGTATTTCGGAAACTCGTTTTTTCTTAGAAGCTTGGCAACCCCTCTCAATGAAAGTGCTTTTCCACAGTGAGTGCCTAGGGCTACTTGAAGAGGAAACAAACCATAGAGACAAAACTGAGAACTCCGTAATTTTTTCAAGTTTCAAAGAGCTACTAGAAACCATGTTGGATTTCGAGTTCCAAATTCATCTATCTATATAGGAGAGAACAGAGGGTAACCTAAATATAAAAACTGCTACTGTAGACGAACGCTTCAACCTAGAATAACAAAATTTGGTGAGCCAAGTTGGAAATGTGTTCTAATCATTACCTCCAAGTATCATCAAGATTGGGTGAAAAAATATTTGCTGGTATTTCGGAAACTCGTTATTTCTTAGAAGATTGTCAACCCCCCTCAATGAAAGTGCTTTTCCAAGGTCTGTGCCTAGGGCTACTTGAAGAGGAAACAAAACATAGAGACAAAACTGAGAACTCCGTTATTTTTTCAAGTTTCAAAGAGCTACTACAAACCATGTTGGATTTAGAGTTCCAAATTCATCTATCTATATATGAGAGAACAGAGTGAAACCTAAATATAAAAACTACTACTGTAGACGAACGCTTCAACCTAGAAGAATAAAATTTGGTGAGCCAAGTGGGATTTGTGTACTGATCATTACCAAAAAGTATAATCAAGATTGGGTGAAAAAATATTTGCTGGTATTTGAGAAACTCGTAATTTCTTAGAAGCTTGGCAACCCCTCTCAATGAAAGTGCTTTTCCACAGTCTGTGCCTAGGGCTACTTGAAGAGGAAACAAACCAGAGCGACAAAACTGAGAACTCCTTTATTTTGTCAAGTTTCAAAGAGCTACTACAAACCATGTTGGATTTAGAGTTATAAATTCATCTTTCTTTATAGGAGAGAACAGAGGGAAACCTAAATATAAAAACTGCTACTATAGACGAACGATTCAACTTAGAAGAACAAAATTTGGTGAGCCAAGTGGGAATTGTGTACTGATCATTAGCACCAAGTATCATCAAGATTGGGTGAAAAAATATTTGCTGGTATTTCGGAAACTCGTTATTTCTTAGAAGCTTGGCAACCCTTCTCAATGAAAGTGCTTTTCCACAGTCTGTGCCTAGGGCTACTTGAAGAGGAAACAAACCATAGAGACAAAACTGAGAACTCCTTAATTTTGTCAAGTTTCAAAGAGCTACTACAAACCTTGTTGGATTTAGAGTTCCAAATTCATCTATCTATATGGGAGAGAACAGAGGGAAACCTAAATATAAAAACTGCTACTGTAGACGAACGCTTCAACTTAGAAGAACAAAATTTGGTGAGCCAAGTGGGATTTGTGTACTGATCATTACCACCAAGTATCATTAAGATTGGGTGAAAAAATATTTGCTGGTATTTCGGAAACTCGTTATTTCTTAGAAGCTTGGCAACCCCTCTCAATGAAATTGCTTTCCACAGTCTCTGCCTAGGGCTACTTGAAGAGTAAACAAACCATACAGACAAAACTGAGAACTCCTTTATTTTGTCAAGTTTCAAAGAGCTACTACAAACCATGTTGGATTTAGAGTTCCAAATTCATCTATCTATGTATCAGAGAATCGAGGGAAACCTAAATATAAAAACTGCTACTGTAGACGAACGCTTCAACCTAGAAGAACAAAATTTGGTGAGCCAAGTGTAATTTGTGTACAGATCATTATCACCAAGTATCATCAAGTTTGGGTGAATAAATATTTGCTGCTATTTCGGAAACTCGTTATTTCTTAGAAGCTTGGCAACCCATCTCAATGAAAGTGCTTTTCCACAATGTGTGCCTAGGGCTACTTGAAGAAGAAACAAACCATAGAGACAAAACTGAGAACTCCTTTATTTTGTCAAGTCTCAAAGAGCTACTACAAACCATGTTGGATTTAGAGTTCCAAATTCATCTATCTATATATGAGATAACAGAGGGAAACCTAAATATAAAAACTGCTACTGTAGACGAACGCTTCAACCTAAAAGAACAAAATTTGGTGAGCCAAGTGGGATTTGTGTACTGATCATTAGCACCAAGTATCATCAAGATTGGGTGAAAAAATATTTTCTGGTATTTCGGAAACTCGTTTTTTCTTAGAAGCTTGGCAACCACTCTCAATGAAAGTGCTTTTCCACAGTGAGTGCCTAGGGCTACTTGAAGAGGAAACAAACCATAGAGACAAAACTGAGAACTCCGTTATTTTTTAAAGTTTCAAAGAGCTACTACAAACCATGTTGGATTTAGAGTTCCAAATTCATCTATCTATATAGGAGAGAACAGAGGGAAAAATAAGTATAAAAACTGCTACTGTAGACGAACGCTTCAACCTAGAAGAACAAAATTTGGTGAGCCCAGTGGGATTTGTGTACTGATCATTACCACAAAGTATCATCCAGATTCGGTGAAAAAATATTTGCTGGTATTTGAGAAACTCGTAATTTCTTAGAAGCTTGGCAACCCCTCTCAATGAAAGTGCTTTTCCACAGTCTGTGCCTAGGGCTACTTGAAGAGGAAACAAACAATAGAGACAAAACTGAGAACTCCTTTATTTTGTCAAGTTTCAAAGAGCTACTAGAAACCATGTTGGATTTCGAGTTCCAAATTCATCTATCTATATAGGAGAGAACAGAGGATAACCTAAATATAAAAACTGCTACTGTAGACGAACGCTTCAACCTAGAATAACAAAATTTGGTGAGCCAAGTTGGAAATGTGTTCTAATCATTACCTCCAAGTATCATCAAGATTGGGTGAAAAAATATTTGCTGGTATTTCGGAAACTCGTTATTTCTTAGAAGATTGTCAACCCCCCTCAATGAAAGTGCTTTTCCAAGGTCTGTGCCTAGGGCTACTTGAAGAGGAAACAAAACATAGAGACAAAACTGAGAACTCCGTTATTTTTTCAAGTTTCAAAGAGCTACTACAAACCATGTTGGATTTAGAGTTCCAAATTCATCTATCTATATATGAGAGAACAGAGTGAAACCTAAATATAAAAACTGCTACTGTAGACGAACGCTTCAACCTAGAAGAATAAAATTAGGTGAGCCAAGTGGGATTTGTGTACTGATCATTACCACCAAGTATAATCAAGATTGGGTGAAAAAATATTTGCTGGTATTTCGGAAACTCGTTATTTCTTAGAAGCTTGGCAACCCCTCTCAATGAAAGTGCTTTTCCACAGTCTGTGCCTAGGGCTACTTGAAGAGGAAACAAACCATAGCGACAAAACTGAGAACTCCTTTATTTTGTCAAGTTTCAAAGAGCTACTACAAACCATGTTGGATTTAGAGTTATAAATTCATCTTTCTTTATAGGAGAGAACAGAGGGAACCTAAATATAAAAACTGCTACTATAGACGAACGATTCAACCTAGAAGAACAAAATTTGGTGAGCCAAGTGGGAATTGTGTACTGATCATTAGCACCAAGTATCATCAAGATTGGGTGAAAAAATATTTGCTGGTATTTCGGAAACTCGTTATTTCTTAGAAGCTTGGCAACCCCTCTCAATGAAAGTGCTTTTCCACAGTCTGTGCCTAGGGCTACTTGAGGAGGAAACAAACCATAGAGACAAAACTGAGAACTCCTTTATTTTGTCAAGTTTCAAAGAGCTACTACAAACCATGTTGGATTTAGAGTTCCAAATTCATCTATCTATATAGGAGAGAACAGATGAACCTAAATATAAAAACTGCTACTGTAGACGAACGCTTCAACCTAGAAGAACAAAATTTGGTGAGCCAAGTGGGATTTGTGTACTGATCATTACCACCAAGTATCATTAAGATTGGGTGAAAATATATTTGCTGGTATTTCGGAAACTCGTTATTTCTTAGAAGCTTGGCAACCCCTCTCAATGAAATTGCTTTCCACAGTCTCTGCCTAGGGCTACTTGAAGAGTAAACAAACCATACAGACAAAACTGAGAACTCCTTTATTTTGTCAAGTTTCAAAGAGCTACTAGAAACCATGTTGGATTTCGAGTTCCAAATTCATCTATCTATGTATCAGAGAATCGAGGGAAACCTAAATATAAAAACTGCTACTGTAGACGAACGCTTCAACCTAGAAGAACAAAATTTGGTGAGCCAAGTGTAATTTGTGTACAGATCATTATCACCAAGTATCATCAAGTTTGGGTGAATAAATATTTGCTGCTATTTCGGAAACTCGTTATTTCTTAGAAGCTTGGCAACCCATCTCAATGAAAGTGCTTTTCCACAATGTGTGCCTAGGGCTACTTGAAGAGGAAACAAACCATAGAGACAAAACTGAGAACTCCTTTATTTTGTCAAGTCTCAAAGAGCTACTACAAACCATGTTGGATTTAGAGTTCCAAATTCATCTATCTATATATGAGATAACAGAGGGAAACCTAAATATAAAAACTGCTACTGTAGACGAACGCTTCAACCTAAAAGAACAAAATTTGGTGAGCCAAGTGGGATTTGTGTACTGATCATTAGCACCAAGTATCATCAAGATTGGGTGAAAAAATATTTTCTGGTATTTCGGAAACTCGTTTTTTCTTAGAAGCTTGGCAACACCTCTCAATGAAAGTGGTTTTCCACAGTGAGTGCCTAGGGCTACTTGAAGAGGAAACAAACCATAGAGACAAAACTGAGAACTCCGTTATTTTTTCAAGTTTCAAAGACCTACTACAAACCATGTTGGATTTAGAGTTCCAAATTCATCTATCTATATAGGAGAGAACAGAGGGAAAAATAAGTATAAAAACTGCTACTGTAGACGAACCCTTCAACCTAGAAGAACAAAATTTGGTGAGCCTAGTGGGATTTGTGTACTGATCATTACCACAAAGTATCATCCAGATTCGGTGAAAAAATATTTGCTGGTATTTGAGAAACTCGTAATTTCTTAGAAGCTTGGCAACCCCTCTCAATGAAAGTGCTTTTCCACAGTCTGTGCCTAGGGCTACTTGAAGAGGAAACAAACAATAGAGACAAAACTGAGAACTCCTTTATTTTGTCAAGTTTCAAAGAGCTACTAGAAACCATGTTGGATTTCGAGTTCCAAATTCATCTATCTATATAGGAGAGAACAGAGTGTAACCTAAATATAAAAACTGCTACTGTAGACGAACGCTTCAACCTAGAATAACAAAATTTGGTGAGCCAAGTTGGAAATGTGTTCTAATCATTACCTCCAAGTATCATCAAGATTGGGAGAAAAAAATATTTGCTGGTATTTCGGAAACTCGTTATTTCTTAGAAGATTGTCAACCCCCCTCAATGAAAGTGCTTTTCCAAGGTCTGTGCCTAGGGCTACTTGAAGAGGAAACAAAACATAGAGACAAAACTGAGAACTCCGTTATTTTTTCAAGTTTCAAACAGCTACTACAAACCATGTTGGATTTAGAGTTCCAAATTCATCTATCTATATATGAGAGAACAGAGTGAAACCTAAATATAAAAACTGCTACTGTAGACGAACGCTTCAACCTTGAAGAATAAAATTTGGTGAGCCAAGTGGGATTTGTGTACTGATCATTACCACCAAGTATAATCAAGATTGGGTGAAAAAATATTTGCTGGTATTTCGGAAAACTCGTTATTTCTTAGAAGCTTGGCACCCCTCTCAATGAAAGTGCTTTTCCACAGTCTGTGCCTAGGGCTACTTGAAGAGGAAACAAACCATAGCGACAAAACTGAGAACTCCTTTATTTTGTCAAGTTTCAAAGAGCTACTACTAACCATGTTGGATTTAGAGTTATAAATGCATCTTTCTTTATAGGAGAGAACAGAGGAAACCTAAATATAAAAACTGCTACTATAGACGAACGATTCAACCTAGAAGAACAAAATTTGGTGAGCCAAGTGGGAATTGTGTACTGATCATTAGCACCAAGTATCATCAAGATTGGGTGAAAAATATTTGCTGGTATTTCGGAAACTCGTTATTTCTTAGAAGCTTGCCAACCCCTCTCAATGAAAGTGCTTTTCCACAGTCTGTGCCTAGGGCTACTTGAAGAGGAAACAAACCATAGAGACAAAACTGAGAACTCCTTAATTTTGTCAAGTTTCAAAGAGCTACTACAAACCTTGTTGGATTTAGAGTTCCAAAATCATCTATCTATATGGGAGAGAACAGAGGGAAACCTAATATAAAAACTGCTACTCTAGACGAACGCTTCAACCTAGAAGAACAAAATTTGGTGAGCCAAGTGGATTTGTGTACTGATCATTACCACCAAGTATCATTAAGATTGGGTGAAAAAATATTTGCTGGTATTTCGGAAACTCGTTATTTCTTAGGAAGCTTGGCAACCCCTCTCAATGAAAGTACTTTTACACAGTGAGTGCCTAGGGCTAACTTGAAGAGGAAACAAACCATAGAGACAAAACTGAGAACTCCGTTATTTTTTCAAGTTTCAAAGACCTACTACAAACCATGTTGGATTTAGAGTTCCAAATTCATCTATCTATATAGGAGAGAACAGAGGGAAAAATAAGTATAAAAACTGCTACTGTAGACGAACGCTTCAACCTAGAAGAACAAAATTTGGTGAGCCGAGTGGGATTTGTGTACTGATCATTACCACAAAGTATCATCCAGATTCGGTGAAAAAATATTTGCTGGTATTTGAGAAACTCGTAAATTTCTTAGAAGCTTGGCAACCCCTCTCAATGAAAGTGCTTTTCCACAGTCTGTGCCTAGGGCTACTTGAAGAGGAAACAAACAATAGAGACAAAACTGAGAACTCCTTTATTTTGTCAAGTTCAAAGAGCTACTAGAAAACCATGTTGGATTTCGAGTTCCAAATTCATCTATCTATATAGGAGAGAACAGAGTGTAACCTAAATATAAAAACTGCTACTGTAGACGAACGCTTCAACCTAGAATAACAAAATTTGGTGAGCCAAGTTGGAAATGTGTTCTAATCATTACCTCCAAGTATCATCAAGATTGGGAGAAAAATATTTGCTGGTATTTCGGAAACTTCGTTATTTCTTAGAAGATTGTCAACCCCCTCAATGAAAGTGCTTTTCCCAAGGTCTGTGCCTAGGGCTACTTGAAGAGGAAACAAAACATAGAGACAAAACTGAGAACTCCGTTATTTTTTCAAGTTTCAAACAGCTACTACAAACCATGTTGGATTTAGAGTTCCAAATTCATCTATCTATATATGAGAGAACAGAGTGAAACCTAAATATAAAACTGCTACTGTAGACGAACGCTTCAACCTAGAAGAATAAAATTTGGTGAGCCAAGTGGGATTTGTGTACTGATCATTACCACCAAGTATAATCAAGATTGGGTGAAAAAATATTTGCTGGTATTTCGGAAACTCGTTATTTCTTAGAAGCTTGGCAACCCCTCTCAATGAAAGTGCTTTTCCACAGTCTGTGCCTAGGGCTACTTGAAGAGGAAACAAACCATAGCGACAAAACTGAGAACTCCTTTATTTTGTCAAGTTTCAAAGAGCTACTACTAACCATGTTGGATTTAGAGTTATAAATTCATCTTTCTTTATAGGAGAGAACAGAGGAAACCTAAATATAAAAACTGCTACTATAGACGAACGATTCAACCTAGAAGAACAAAATTTGGTGAGCCAAGTGGGAATTGTGTACTGATCATTAGCACCAAGTATCATCAAGATGGGTGAAAAAATATTTGCTGGTATTTCGGAAACTCGTTATTTCTTAGAAGCTTGCCAACCCCTCTCAATGAAAGTGGCTTTTCCACAGTCTGTGCCTAGGGCTACTTGAAGAGGAAACAAACCATAGAGACAAAACTGAGAACTCCTTAATTTTGTCAAGTTTCAAAGAGCTACTACAAACCTTGTTGGATTTAGAGTTTCAAATTCATCTATCTATATGGGAGAGAACAAAGGGAAACCTAAATATAAAAACTGCTACTGTAGACGAACGCTTCAACCTAGAAGAACAAAATTTGGTGAGCCAAGTGGGATTTGTGTACTGATCATTACCACCAAGTATCATTAAGATTGGGTGAAAAATATTTGCTGGTATTTCGGAAACTCGTTATTTCTTAGAAGCTTGGCAACCCCTCTCAATGAAAGTACTTTTCCACAGTGAGTGCCTAGGGCTACTTGAAGAGGAAACAAACCATAGAGACAAAACTGAGAACTCCCTTTATTTTGTCAAGTTTCAAAGAGCTACTACAAACCATGTTGGATTTAGAGTTCCAAATTCATCTATCTGTGTATCAGAGAATCGAGGGAAACCTAAATATAAAAACTGCTACTGTAGACGAACGCTTCAACCTAGAAGAACAAAATTTGGTGAGCCAAGTGGGATTTGTGTACAGATCATTATCACCAAGTATCATCAAGATTGGGTAAATAAATATTTTCTGGTATTTCGGAAACTCTTTATTTCTTAGAAGCTTGGCAACCCATCTCAATGAAAGTGCTTTTCCGCAGTGTGTGCCTAGGGCTACTTGAAGAGGAAACAAACCATAGAGACAAAACTGAGAACTCCTTTATTTTGTCAAGTCTCAAAGAGCTACTACAAACCATGTTGGATTTAGAGTTCCAAATTCATCTATCTATATATGAGATAACAGAGGGAAACCTAAATATAAAAACTGCTACTGTAGACGAACGCTTCAACCTAAAAGAACAAAATTTGGTGAGCCAAGTGGGAATTTTGTACTGATCATTAGCACCAAGTATCATCAAGATTGGTTGAAAAAATATTTTCTGGTATTTCGGAAACTCGTTTTTTCTTAGAAGCTGGCAACCCCTCTCAATGAAAGTGCTTTTCCACAGTGAGTGCCTAGGGCTACTTGAAGAGGAAACAAACCATAGAGACAAAACTGAGAACTCCGTTATTTTTTCAAGTTTCAAAGAGCTACTACATACCATGTTGGATTTAGAGTTCCAAATTCATCTATCTATATAGGAGAGAACAGAGGGAAAAATAAGTATAAAAACTGCTACTGTAGACGAACGCTTCAAACCTAGAAGAACAAAATTTGGTGAGCCTAGTGGGATTTGTGTACTGATCATTACCACCAAGTATCATCCAGATTCGGTGAAAAAATATTTGCTGGTATTTGAGAAACTCGTAATTTCTTAGAAGCTTGGCAACCCCTCTCAATGAAAGTGCTTTTCCACAGTCTGTGCCTAGGGCTACTTGAAGAGGAAACAACCATAGCGACAAAACTGAGAACTCCTTTATTTTGTCAAGTTTCAAAGAGCTACTACAAACCATGTTGGATTTAGAGTTATAAATTCATCTTCCTTTATAGGAGAGAACAGAGGGAAACCTAAATATAAAAACTGCTACTATAGACGAACGATTCAACCTAGAAGAACAAAATTTGGTGAGCCAAGTGGGAATTGTGTACTGATCATTAGCACCAAGTATCATCAAGATTGGGTGAAAAAATATTTGCTGGTATTTCGGAAACTCGTTATTTCTTAGAAGCTTGGAAACCCGTCTCAATGAAAGTGCTTTTCCACAGTCTGTGCCTAGGGCTACTTGAAGAGGAAACAAACCATAGAGACAAAACTGAGAACTCCTTAATTTTGTCAAGTTTCAAAGAGCTACTACAAACCTTGTTGGATTTAGAGTTCCAAATTCATCTATCTATATGGGAGAGAACAGAAGGAAACCTAAATATAAAAACTGCTACTGTAGACGAACGCTTCAACCTAGAAGAACAAAATTTGGTGAGCCAAGTGGGATTTGTGTACTGATCATTACCACCAAGTATCATCCAGATTCGGTGAAAAAATATTTGCTGGTATTTGAGAAATTCGTAATTTCTTAGAAGCTTGGCAACCCCTCTCAATGAAAGTGCTTTTCCACAGTCTGTGCCTAGGGCTGCTTGAAGAGGAAACAAACAATAGAGACAAAACTGAGAACTCCTTTATTTTGTCAAGTTTCAAAGAGCTACTAGAAACCATGTTGGATTTCGAGTTCCAAATTCATCTATCTATATAGGAGAGAACAGAGGGTAACTAAACATAAAACTGCTACTGTAGACGAACGCTTCAACCTAGAAAAACAAAATTTGGTGAGCCAAGTTGGAAATGTGTACTAATCATTACGTCCAAGTATCATCAAGATTGGGTTGAAAAAATATTTGCTGGTATTTCGGAAACTCGTTATTTCTTAGACGATTGGCAAACCCTCTCAATGAAAGTGCTTTTCCAAGGTCTGTGCCTAGGGGTACTTGAAGAGGAAACAAACCATAGAGACAAAACTGAGAACTCCTTTATTTTGTCAAGTTTCAAAGAGCTGCTACAAACCATGCTGGATTTAGAGTTCCAAATTCATCTATCTATATATGAGAGAACAGAGTGAAACCTAAATATAAAAACTGCTACTGTAGACGAACGCTTCAACCTAGAAGAACAAAATTTGGTGAGCCAAGTGGGATTTGTGTACTGATCATTACCACCAAGTATCATCAGGATTGGGTGAAAAAATATTTGCTGGTATTTCGGAAACTCGTTATTTCTTAGAAGCTTGGCAACCCCTCTCAATGAAAGTGCTTTTCCACAGTCTGTGCCTAGGGCTACTTGAAGAGGAAACAAACCATAGCGACAAAACTGAGATCTCCTTTATTTTGTCAAGTTTCAAAGAGCTACTACAAACCATGTTGGATTTAGAGTTCCAAATTCATCTTTCTTTATAGGAGAGAACAGAGGGAAACCTAAATATAAAAACTGCTACTGTAGACGAACGCTTCAACCTAGATGAACAAAATTTGGTGAGCCAAGTGGGATTTGTGTACTGATCATTAGCACCAAGTATCATAAAGATTGGGTGAAAAAATATTTGCTGGTATTTCGGAAACTCGTTATTTCTTAGAAGCTTGGCAACCCCTCTCAATGAAAGTGCTTTTCCACACTCTGTGCCTTGGGCTACTTGAAGAGGAAACAAACCATAGAGACAAAACTGAGAACTCCGTTATTTTTTCAAGTCTCAAAGAGCTACTACAAACCATGTTGGATTTAGAGTTCCAAATTCATCTATCTATATGGGAGAGAACAGAGGGAAACCTAAATATAAAAACTGCTACTGTAGACGAACGCTTCAACCTAAAAGAACAAAATTTGGTGAGCCAAGTGGGATTTGTGTACTGATCATTAGCACCAAGTATCATCAAGATTGGTTGAAAAAATATTTTCTGGTATTTCGGAAACTCGTTTTTTCTTAGAAGCTTGGCAACCCCTCTCAATGAAAGTGCTTTTCCACAGTGAGTGCCTAGGGCTACTTAAAGAGGAAACAAACCATAGAGACAAAACTGACAACTCCGTTATTTTTTCAAGTTTCAAAGAGCTACTACAAACCATTTTGGATTTAGAGTTCCAAATTCATCTATCTATATAGGAGAGAACAGAGGGAAAAATAAGTATAAAAACTGCTACTGTAGACGAACGCTTCAACCTAGAAGAACAAAATTTGGTAGCCTAGTGGGATTTGTGTACTGATCATTACCACCAAGTATCATCCAGATTCGGTGAAAAAATATTTGCTGGTATTTGAGAAACTCGTAATTTCTTAGAAGCTTGGCAACCCCTCTCATTGAAAGTGCTTTTCCACAGTCTCTGCCTAGGGCTACTTGAAGAGGAAACAAACCATACAGACAAAACTGAGAACTCCTTTATTTTGTCAAGTTTCAAAGAGCTACTACAAACCATGTTGGATTTAGAGTTCCAAATTCATCTATCTATATATGAGATAACAGAGGGAAACCTAAATATAAAAACTGCTACTGTAGACGAACGCTTCAACCTAAAAGAACAAAATTTGGTGAGCCAAGTGGGATTTGTGTACTGATCATTAGCACCAAGTATCATCAAGATTGGGTGAAAAAATATTTTCTGGTATTTCGGAAACTCGTTTTTTCTTAGAAGCTTGGCAACCCCTCTCAATGAAAGTGCTTTTCCACAGTGAGTGCCTAGGGCTACTTGAAGAGGAAACAAACCATAGAGACAAAACTGAGAACTCCGTTATTTTTTCAAGTTTCAAAGAGCTACTACATACCATGTTGGATTTAGAGTTCCAAATTCATCTATCTATATAGGAGAGAACAGAGGGAAAAATAAGTATAAAAACTGCTACTGTAGACGAACGCTTCAACATAGAAGAACAAAATTTGGTGGAGCCTAGTGGGATTTGTGTACTGATCATTACCACCAAGTATCATCCAGATTCGGTGAAAAAATATTTGCTGGTATTTGAGAAACTCGTAATTTCTTAGAAGCTTGGCAACCCCTCTCAATGAAAGTGCTTTTCCACAGTCTGTGCCTAGGGCTACTTGAAGAGGAAACAAACCATAGCGACAAAACTGAGAACTCCTTTATTTTGTCAAGTTTCAAAGAGCTACTACAAAACCATGTTGGATTTAGAGTTATAAATTCATCTTCCTTTATAGGAGAGAACAGAGGGAAACCTAAATATAAACACTGCTTACTATAGACGAACGATTCAACCTAGAAGAACAAAATTTGGTGAGCCAAGTGGGAATTGTGTACTGATCATTAGCACCAAGTATCATCAAGATTGGGTGAAAAAAATATTTGCTGGTATTTCGGAAACTCGTTATTTCTTAGAAGCTTGGAAACCCGTCTCAATGAAAGTGCTTTTCCACAGTCTGTGCCTAGGGCTACTTGAAGAGGAAACAAACCATAGAGACAAAACTGAGAACTCCTTAATTTTGTCAAGTTTCAAAGAGCTACTACAAACCTTGTTGGATTTAGAGTTCCAAATTCATCTATCTATATGGGAGAGAACAGAGGGAAACCTAAATATAAAAACTGCTACTGTAGACGAACGCTTCAACCTAGAAGAACAAAATTTGGTGAGCCAAGTGGGATTTGTGTACTGATCATTACCACCAAGTATCATCAAGATTGGGTGAAAAAAATATTTGCTGGTATTTCGGAAACTCGTTATTTCTTAGAAGCTTGGCAACCCCTCTCAATGAAAGTGCTTTCCACAGTCTGTGCCTAGGGCTACTTGAAGAGGAAAACAAACCATAGAGACAAAACTGAGAACTCCTTTATTTTGTCAAGTTTCAAAGAGCTACTACAAACCATGTTGGATTTAGAGTTCCAAATTTATCTATCTATATATCTGAGAATCGAGGGAAACCTAAATATAAAAACTGCTACTGTAGACGAACGCTTCAACCTAGAAGAACAAAATATGGTGAGCCAAGTGAGATTTGTGTACTGATCATTACCACCAAGTATCATCAAGATTTTTTGAATAAATATTTGCTGGTATTTTGGAAACTCGTTATTTCTTAGAAGCTTGGCAACCCATCTCAATGAAAGTGCTTTTCCACAGTGTGTGCCTAGGGCTACTTGAAGAGGAAACAAACCATAGAGACAAAACTGAGAACTCCTTAATTTTGTCAAGTTTCAAAGAGCTACTACAAACCTTGTTGGATTTAGAGTTCCAAATTCATCTATCTATATGGGAGAGAACAGAGGGAAACCCTAAATATAAAAACTGCTACTGTAGACGAACGCTTCAACCTACAAGAACAAAATTTGGTGAGCCAAGTGGCATTTGTGTACTGATCATTACCACCAAGTATCATTAAGATTGGGTGAAAAAATATTTGCTGGTATTTCGGAAACTCGTTATTTCTTAGAAGCTTGGCAACCCCTCTCAATGAAATTGCTTTCTACAGTCTCTGCCTAGGGCTTCTTGAAGAGGAAACAAACCATACAGACAAAACTGAGAACTCCTTTATTTTGTCAAGTTTCAAAGAGCTACTACAAACCATGTTGGATTTAGAGTTCCAAATTCATCTATCTATATATGAGATAACAGAGGGAAACCTAAATATAAAAACTGCTACTGTAGACGAACGCTTCAACCTAAAAGAACAAAATTTGGTGAGCCAAGTGGGATTTGTGTACTGATCATTAGCACCAAGTATCATCAAGATTGGGTGAAAAAATATTTTTCTGTATTTCGGAAACTCGTTTTTTCTTAGAAGCTTGGCAACCCCTCTCAATGAAAGTGCTTTTCCACAGTGAGTGCCTAGGGCTACTTGAAGAGGAAACAAACCATAGAGACAAAACTGAGAACTCCGTTATTTTTTTCAAGTTTCAAAGAGCTACTACATACCATGTTGGATTTAGAGTTCCAAATTCATCTATCTATATAGGAGAGAACAGAGGGATAAATAAGTATAAAAACTCCTACTGTAGACGAACGCTTCAACATAGAAGAACAAAATTTGGTGAGCCTAGTGGGATTTGTGTACTGATCATTACCACCAAGTATCATCCAGATTCGGTGAAAAAATATTTGCTGGTATTTGAGAACTCGTAATTTCTTAGAAGCTTGGCAACCCCTCTCAATGAAAGTGCTTTCCACAGTCTGTGCCTAGGGCTACTTGAAGAGGAAACAAACCATAGCGACAAAAACTGAGAACTCCTTTATTTTGTCAAGTTTCAAAGAGCTACTACAAACCATGTTGGATTTAGAGTTATAAATTCATCTTCCTTTATAGGAGAGAACAAAGGGAAACCTAAATATAAAAACTGCTACTATAGACGAACGATTCAACCTAGAAGAACAAAATTTGGAGAGCCAAGTGGGAATTGTGTACTGATCATTAGCACCAAGTATCATCAAGATTGGGTGAAAAAATATTTGCTGGTATTTCGGAAACTCGTTATTTCTTAGAAGCTTGGAAACCCGTCTCAATGAAAGTGCTTTTCCACAGTCTGTGCCTAGGGCTACTTGAAGAGGAAACAAGCCATAGAGACAAAACTGAGAACTCCTTAATTTTGTCAAGTTTCAAAGAGCTACTACAAACCTTGTTGGATTTAGAGTTCCAAATTCATCTATCTATATGTGAGACAACAGAGGGAAACCTAAATATAAAAACTGCTACTGTAGACGAACGCTTCAACCTAGAAGAACAAAATTTGGTGAGCCAAGTGGGATTTGTGTACTGATCATTACCACCAAGTATCATCAAGATTGGGTGAAAAAATATTTGCTGGTATTTCGGAAACTCGTTATTTCTTAGAAGCTTGGTAAGCCCTCTCAATGAAAGTGCTTTCCACAGTCTGTGCCTAGGGCTACTTGAAGAGGAAACAAACCATAGAGACAAAACTGAGAACTCCTTTATTTTGTCAAGTTTCAAAGAGCTACTACAAACCATGTTGGATTTAGAGTTATAAATTCATCTTTCTTTATAGGAGAGAACAGAGGAAACTCTAAATATAAAAACTGCTACTATAGACGAACGATTCAACCTAGAAGAACAAAATTTGGTGAGCCAAGTGGGAATTTTGTACTGATCATTAGCACCAAGTATCATCAAGATTGGGTGAAAAAATATTTGCTGGTATTTCGGAAACTCGTTATTTCTTAGAAGCTTGCCAACCCCTCTCAATGAAAGTGCTTTTCCACAGTCTGTGCCTAGGGCTACTTGAAGAGGAAACAAACCATAGAGACAAAACCTGAGAACTCCTTTATTTTGTCAAGTTTCAAAGAGCTACTACAAACCTTGTTGGATTTAGAGTTCCAAATTCATCTATCTATATGGGAGAGAACAGAGGGAAACCTAAATATAAAAACTGCTACTGTAGACGAACGCTTCAACCTAGAAGAACAAAATTTGGTGAGCCTTAGTGGGATTTGTGTACTGATCATTACCACCAAGTATCATCCAGATTCGGTGAAAAAATATTTGCTGGTATTTGAGAAACTCGTAATTTCTTAGAAGCTTGGCAACCCCTCTCAATGAAAGTGCTTTTCCACAGTCTGTGCCTAGGGCTGCTTGAAGAGGAAACAAAACAATAGAGACAAAACTGAGAACTCTTTATTTTGTCAAGTTTCAAAGAGCTACTAGAAACCATGTTGGATTTCGAGTTCCAAATTCATCTATCTATATAGGAGAGAACAGAGGGTAACCTAAACATAAAAACTGCTACTGTAGACGAACGCTTCAACCTAGAAAAACAAAATTTGGTGAGCCAAGTTGGAAATGTGTACTAATCATTACGTCCAAGTATCATCAAGATTGGGTGAAAAAATATTTGCTGGTATTTCGGAAACTCGTTATTTCTTAGACGATTGGCAAACCCTCTCAATGAAAGTGCTTTTCCAAGGTCTGTGCCTAGGGCTACTTGAAGAGGAAACAAACCATAGAGACAAAACTGAGAACTCCTTTATTTTGTCAAGTTTCAAAGAGCTACTACAAACCATGCTGGATTTAGAGTTCCAAATTCATCTATCTATATATGAGAGAACAGAGTGAAACCTAAATATAAAAACTGCTACTGTAGACGAACGCTTCAACCTAGAAGAACAAAATTTGGTGAGCCAAGTGGGATTTGTGTACTGATCATTACCACCAAGTATCATCAGGATTGGGTGAAAAAATATTTGCTGGTATTTCGGAAACTCGTTATTTCTTAGAAGCTTGGCAACCCCTCTCAATGAAAGTGCTTTTTCCCACAGTCTGTGCCTAGGGCTACTTGAAGAGGAAACAAACCATAGCGACAAAACTGAGATCTCCTTTATTTTGTCAAGTTTCAAAGAGCTACTACAAACCATGTTGGATTTAGAGTTCCAAATTCATCTTTCTTTATAGGAGAGAACAGAGGGAAACCTAAATATAAAAAACTGCTACTGTAGACGAACGCTTCAACCTAGATGAACAAAATTTGGTGAGCCAAGTGGGATTTGTGTACTGATCATTAGCACCAAGTATCATAAAGATTGGGTGAAAAAATATTTGCTGGTATTTCGGAAACTCGTTATTTCTTAGAAGCTAGCAACCCCTCTCAATGAAAGTGCTTTTCCACACTCTGTGCCTTGGGCTACTTGAAGAGGAAACAAACCATAGAGACAAAACTGAGAACTCCGTTATTTTTTCAAGTCTCAAAGAGCTACTACAAACCACGTTGGATTTAGAGTTCCAAATTCATCTATCTATATGGGAGAGAACAGAGGGAAACCTAAATATAAAAACTGCTACTGTAGACGAACGCTTCAACCTAAAAGAACAAAATTTGGTGAGCCAAGTGGGATTTGTGTACTGATCATTAGCACCAAGTATCATCAAGATTGGTTGAAAAAATATTTTCTGGTATTTCGGAAACTCGTTTTTTCTTAGAAGCTTGGCAACCCCTCTCAATGAAAGTGCTTTTCCACAGTGAGTGCCTAGGGCTACTTAAAGAGGAAACAAACCATAGAGACAAAACTGACAACTCCGTTATTTTTTCAAGTTTCAAAGAGCTACTACAAACCATTTTGGATTTTAGAGTTCCAAATTCATCTATCTATAATAGGAGAGAACAGAGGGAAAAATAAGTATAAAAACTGCTACTGTAGACGAACGCTTCAACCTAGAAGAACAAAATTTGGTAGCCTAGTGGGATTTGTGTACTGATCATTACCACCAAGTATCATCCAGATTCGGTGAAAAAAATATTTGCTGGTATTTGAGAAACTCGTAATTTCTTAGAAGCTTGGCAACCCCTCTCATTGAAAGTGCTTTTCCACAGTCTGTGCCTAGGGCTACTTGAAGAAAAAACAAACCAGAGCGACAAAACTGAGAACTCCCTTTATTTTGTCAAGTTTCAAAGAGCTACTACAAACCATGTTGGATTTATAGGTTATGAATTCATCTTTCTTTATAGGAGAGAACAGAGGAAAACCTAAATATAAAACTGCTACTATAGACGAACGATTCAACCTAGAAGAACAAAATTTGGTGAGCCAAGTGGGAATTGTGTACTGATCATTAGCACCAAGTATCATCAAGATTGGTGAAAAAATATTTGCTGGTATTTCGAAAGTCGTTATTTCTTAGAAGCTTGGCAACACGTCTCAATGAAAGTGCTTTTCCACAGTCAGTGCCTAGGGCTACTTGAAGAGGAAACAAACCATAGAGACAAAACTGAGAACTACTTTATTTTGTCAAGTTTCCAAAGAGCTACTACAAACCGTGTTGGATTCAGAGTTCCAAATTCATCTATCTAATGGGAGAGAACAGAGGGAAACCTAAATATAAAAACTGCTACTGTAGACGAACGCTTCAACCTAGAAGAACAGAATTTGGTGAGCCTAGTGGGATTTGTGTACTGATCTTTACCACCAAGTATCATTAAGATTGGGTGAAAAAATATTTGCTGGTATTTCGGAAACACGTTATTTCTTAGAAGCTTCGCAACCCCTCTCAATGAAATTGCTTTCCACACTCTCTGCCTAGGGCTACATGAAGAGGAAACAAACCATAGAGACAAAACTGAGAACTCCTTTATTTTGTCAAGTTTCAAAGAGCTACTACAAACCATGTTGGATTTAGAGTTCCAAATTCATCTATCTATGTATCAGAGAATCGAGGGAAACCTAAATATAAAAACTGCTACTGTAGAAGAACGCTTCAACCTAGAAGAACAAAATTTGGTGAGCCAAGTGGGATTTGTGTACTGATCATTAGCACCAAGTATCATCAAGATTGGGTGAAAAAATATTTTCTGGTATTTCGGAAACTCGTTTTTCTTAGAAGCTTGGCAACCCCTCTCAATGAAAGTGCTTTTCCCACAGTGAGTGCCTAGGGCTTACTTGAAGAGGAAACAAACCATAGAGACAAAACTGAGAACTCCGTTATTTTTTCAAGTTTCAAAGAGCTACTACATACCATGTTGGATTTAGAGTTCCAAATTCATCTATCTATATAGGAGAGAACAGAGGGAAAAATAAGTATAAAAACTGCTACTGTAGACGAACGCTTCAACATAGAAGAACAAAATTTGGTGAGCCTAGTGGGATTTGTGTACTGATCATTACCACCAAGTATCATCCAGATTCGGTGAAAAAATATTTGCTGGTATTTGAGAAACTCGTAATTTCTTAGAAGCTTGGCAACCCCTCTCAATGAAAAGTGCTTTTCCACAGTCTGTGCCTAGGGCTACTTGAAGAGGAAACAAACCATAGCGACAAAACTGAGAACTCCTTTATTTTGTCAAGTTTCAAAGAGCTACTACAAACCATGTTGGATTTAGAGTTATAAATTCATCTTCCTTTATAGGAGAGAACAGAGGGAAACCTAAATATAAACACTGCTACTATAGACGAACGATTCAACCTAGAAGAACAAAATTTGGTGAGCCAAGTGGGAATTGTGTACTGATCATTAGCACCCAAGTATCATCAAGATTGGGTGAAAAAAATATTTTGCTGGTATTTCGGAAACTCGTTATTTCTTAGAAGCTTGGAAACCCGTCTCAATGAAAGTGCTTTTTCCACAGTCTGTGCCTAGGGCTACTTGAAGAGGAAACAAACCATAGAGACAAAACTGAGAACTCCTTAATTTTGTCAAGTTTCAAAGAGCTACTACAAACCTTGTTGGATTTAGAGTTCCAAATTCATCTATCTATATGGGAGAGAACAGAGGGAAACCTAAATATAAAAACTGCTACTGTAGACGAACGCTTCAACCTAGAAGAACAAATTTGGTGAGCCAAGTGGGATTTGTGTACTGATCATTACCACCAAGTATCATCAAGATTGGGTGAAAAAATATTTGCTGGTATTTCGGAAACTCGTATTTCTTAGAAGCTTGGCAACCCCTCTCAATGAAAGTGCTTTCCACAGTCTGTGCCTAGGGCTACTTGAAGAGGAAACAAACCATAGAGACAAAACTGAGAACTCCTTTATTTTGTCAAGTTTCAAAGAGCTACTACAAACCATGTTGGATTTAGAGTTCCAAATTTATCTATCTATATATCTGAGAATCGAGGGAAACCTAAATATAAAAACTGCTACTGTAGACGAACGCTTCAACCTAGAAGAACAAAATATGGTGAGCCAAGTGAGATTTGTGTACTGATCATTACCACCAAGTATCATCAAGATTTTTTGAATAAATATTTGCTGGTATTTTGGAAACTCGTTATTTCTTAGAAGCTTGGCAACCCATCTCAATGAAAGTGCTTTTCCACAGTGTGTGCCTAGGGCTACTTGAAGAGGAAACAAACCATAGAGACAAAACTGAGAACTCCTTAATTTTGTCAAGTTTCAAAGAGCTACTACAAACCTTGTTGGATTTAGAGTTCCAAATTCATCTATCTATATGGGAGAGAACAGAGGGAAACCTAAATATAAAAACTGCTACTGTAGACGAACGCTTCAACCTACAAGAACAAAATTTGGTGAGCCAAGTGGCATTTGTGTACTGATCATTACCACCAAGTATCATTAAGATTGGGTGAAAAAATATTTGCTGGTATTTCGGAAACTCGTTATTTCTTAGAAGCTTGGCAACCCCTCTCAATGAAATTGCTTTCTACAGTCTCTGCCTAGGGCTTCTTGAAGAGGAAACAAACCATACAGACAAACTGAGAACTCCTTTATTTTGTCAAGTTTCAAAGAGCTACTACAAAACCATGTTGGATTTAGAGTTCCAAATTCATCTATCTATATATGAGATAACAGAGGGAAACCTAAATATAAAAACTGCTACTGTAGACGAACGCTTCAACCTAAAAGAACAAAATTTGGTGAGCCAAGTGGGATTTGTGTACTGATCATTAGCACCAAGTATCATCAAGATTGGGTGAAAAAATATTTTCTGGTATTTCGGAAACTCGTTTTTTCTAGAAGCTTGGCAACCCCTCTCAATGAAAGTGCTTTCCACAGTGAGTGCCTAGGGCTACTTGAAGAGGAAACAAACCATAGAGACAAAACTGAGAACTCCGTTATTTTTTCAAGTTTCAAAGAGCTACTACATACCATGTTGGATTTAGAGTTCCAAATTCATCTATCTATATAGGAGAGAACAGAGGGATAAAATAAGTATAAAAACTCCTACTGTTAGACGAACGCTTCAACATAGAAGAACAAAATTTGGTGAGCCTAGTGGGGATTTGTGTACTGATCATTACCACCAAGTATCATCCAGATTCGGTGAAAAAATATTTGCTGGTATTTGAGAAACTCGTAATTTCTTAGAAGCTTGGCAAACCCCTCTCAATGAAAGTGCTTTTCCACAGTCTGTGCCTAGGGCTACTTGAAGAGGAAACAAACCATAGCGACAAAACTGAGAACTCCTTTATTTTGTCAAGTTTCAAAGAGCTACTACAAACCATGTTGGATTTATAGTTATAAATTCATCTTCCTTTATAGGAGAGAACAGAGGGAAACCTAAATATAAAAACTGCTACTATAGACGAACGATTCAACCTAGAAGAACAAAATTTGGTGAGCCAAAGTGGGAATTGTGTACTGATCATTAGCACCAAGTATCATCAAGATTGGGTGAAAAAATATTTGCTGGTATTTCGGAAACTCGTTATTTCTAGAAGCTTGGAAACCCGTCTCAATGAAAGTGCTTTTCCACAGTCTGTGCCTAGGGCTACTTGAAGAGGAAACAAGCCATAGAGACAAAACTGAGAACTCCTTAATTTTGTCAAGTTTCAAAGAGCTACTACAAACCTTGTTGGATTTAGAGTTCCAAATTCATCTATCTATATGTGAGACAACAGAGGGAAACCTAAATATAAAAACTGCTACTGTAGACGAACGCTTCAACCTAGAAGAACAAAATTTGGTGAGCCAAGTGGGATTTGTGTACTGATCATTACCACCAAGTATCATCAAGATTGGGTGAAAAATATTTGCTGGTATTTCGGAAACTCGTTATTTCTTAGAAGCTTGGCAACCCCTCTCAATGAAAGTGCTTTCCACAGTCTGTGCCTAGGGCTACTTGAAGAGGAAACAAACCATAGAGACAAAACTGAGAACTCCTTTATTTTGTCAAGTTTCAAAGAGCTACTACAAACCATGTTGGATTTAGAGTTATAAATTCATCTTTCTTTATAGGGAGAGAAACAGAGGAAACTCTAAATATAAAAACTGCTACTAGAGA